>NC_045993.1:18781841-18906400 GCF_010909765.2 Amblyraja radiata
CTAAGTCACTCTGAATATCCTTTTTCTTAATCTTAGAAAGGTAAGATTAGAAGGTAAGGTGCAACTTTCAGCACGGTATAAGAACTCTTCATTCACATTTATGGCTTAACCTAATTTTTTTTTGTAGTTATCTTTCTGCACAAGTAGAAGTTAAAGATAGCCTGTATTATGCTTTAAATCTTCATAAACAGTATGCACTGTTATCTGCAGTTACTGCAATGTGTATTAATAAAATAAAATAGAGCCTCCCTCAACTCGACCAAAGACATGGAGACTACATTAAAAAATAACTAGTTTTAAATGTAAGCATGCAAAAAGTAAAACTTCTTCCCACCTCTACCAAATACATGGATCTGCATTAGAAATTACCTTTGTCCACTTCATGTCAAAGGTTACTTCTAAAATATTGATCCTCAAAGGAAAATAAATCTGCTGTCTGTACCAACTAGGGCACAATTTCAGATTATTCACTTTAAATTAATTAAACACCAATGCATGTTCTTTAATTTAATATCAAGAGTATATGGCATTAAACATTGTTGTAAATTATCTTAAAATAGGTCAAATGTCAGTTTAGGAAGACAGCTGTTTCTCAATATCAACGGTTGAGAAATGTTTGTCTACTGTGTTTTCACAACAGTACAATTCCCTTTTGTTTTTTACATCTATACATAACTAAAGCTCTGATCTTATCTTCCGGTTTGTGCGGTCATTCTATTTGCGCAAAAACGGTACGCGATAGCATTACGATCTTTTGCCAGATACTTACTGTTCTCCTGTGCTGCGATTGCACCAAGTTTCGTTCCAAAGTAAACGTCAGCGAGGTTTAAAAAATCTTTAAAAACGCACGTGCGCAGATCGATCTCCTCTCCTGCCGTTCAGCGGCACGTGCATTGGTCTTTTCTCCTGTCACTCCGTGGGACGGTCCGCCCCTTCCTGCGCCATCGCGTCTATACTGGAGCTGAGGATGGCCGACGGAGGTTTACAACCGGACACAATTTTCCGAGGGACCAGAAGCCCGGCACGTCCCAGCCCGGCCCTGCACAGTAGATGCCGCCAAACGGAAAACAGAGAATCTGATCCTGGCGGAGAAAGTCCAGCGACCAGTGCCCACTGTGAGTCCACATCGCACCATCAGCCCCAGCCCTTTCCCCTCTGATCCCCCTCGCTCGCTCCTGCCCCCATCCCCCAATATACCCTGCGCTCCCCCACAGCCCCTCGACAGCCCCTGCATGAGGCCGTCCCCCTCCGACGGCTGAAGGACGCTCCCACCCCGCCTCCAACGGCCCCTGACAGCCCCCGCCTGAAACGGTCTCCTCCCCCGGCAGCAGGACGCTCTTCCCCCCCCCCCCGGCCCCCGACGAGCCCCCTGCCTGAAGCCGTCCCCCTCCCCCGGCTTCAGGACGCTCTCGCCCCTCCACCGGCCCAAGAGACCCCCGCCTGAAGCCGGCCGTCTCCCCAGGCTGTAGGGCGCTCCCCCGGCCTCCAATAGCCCCCTCCTGAAGCCGGCCCCTGACAGCCCCCTCCTGAAGCCGGTCCCCGAGAGCCCCCTCCTGAAGCCGTCTCCCCCCCCCGCTGCAGGACGCTCCCCCCTCATCCAGCCCCCACCTGTAGCAGTCCCGTCCCCACGCTGCAGATTCTCCCCACCAGCCCCCGCCTGAAGCGCCCCCCTCTCCCGTCTGCTAGGGGTGTGCGGAACCTCCCCCCCCCCCCCCACCGTCCCCCCGACAGCCCATGCCTGAAGCAGTGGCTCTCCCCCTGCTGCAGGTGCTCCCCCCACTGGCTCCCAACAGCCCCCGCCTGAAGTCGTCCCCCTCCCCCAGCTGCAGAACACAACAAGAGACGCAACAAGAAAGTCTGAAGAAGGGTCTCAACCTGAAACGTCACCTTTTCCTTCGCTCCACAGATGCTGCCTCGCCCGCTGAGTTTCACCAGCATTTTTGGCTACCAACAAGAAAGAATGGGACTGAATAAATCTCATCTTTCACGTTTAAATTGTTGTTATATTTTCAGAGGTATTCACATTTTAAGCTTTAAAAAATCCCATTTTCACTTGCCGTGCCCGGTCAGCTGCACGGTAATATCTGCGTGTTGCACATCACAATGAGAACCCAATGGGCGTGAATGGCTGCACCGCCGGAGAGCCGCTAAGAGTGGATAGGGGGTGGTTGAGTGGGGATCGAGTGTGTGCGTGGGGGGGGGGGAAGGACAAGAGGCGGAGTGGGGGGGGGGGGGGTGAGGGCGGATCTGGGGCATCACAACGGGAACCCATCACCCGCGCCTGCGCAGTTAGGGGCTAAGGGTGAGTGGTCGAATATTGCATTGGGGGAATGGGTTGCGTTTGGGGAACGGATGAGTGGTGGAATATCGCGTCGGGGAATGGGGCCCCAACGGGTCCCATTTAGTCTTATATTGCCGCATTTTGACAATCCATCTAATCATACCTTCTCAGAGCTGTGGTTGTTTATTTAACTAATACTGCCATCAGTCCCTCCTTTTTAAATTCGCATTGTTTATATTCTTGGCAAATGCTTGACTGCTTGACTAATCTGGAATTTTTTGAGGATGTAACAAGTAAAATGGATGAAGGGGTGCCAGTGGAAGTAGTGTATCTAGACTTTCAGAAAGGCTTTTGTTAAGGTCCCGCACGGGAGACTGGTGACTAAAATTAGAGCACATGGTATTGGGGGTAGGGTGTTGACATGGATAGAAAATTAGTTGGCAGACCGGAAGCAAAGAGTAGGAATGAACAGGTCCTTTTCAGAATGGCAGGCAGTGGCGAGTGGAGTGCCGCAAGGCTCGGTGTTGGGGCCGCAACTGTTTACCATATATATTAATGATTTTCAAGAGGGAATTAGGAGCAACACTAGCAAGTCTGCGGATGACACAAGGCTGGGTGGCAGTGTGAACTGTGAAGAGGATGTTAGGAGGTTGCAGGGTGACTTGGACAGGTTGAGTGAGTGGGCAGATGCATGGCAGATGCAGTATAATATAGATAAATGTGAGGTTATCCACTTTGGCGGCAAAAACAAGGGGGCAGATTATTATCTCAATGGGGTTAGGTTAGGTTAGGTAAGGGGGAGGTGCAGCGAGACCTGGGCTTCCTTGTATATCGGTCACTGAAAGTTGGCGTGCAGGTACAGCAGGCAGTGAAGAAAGCTAATGGAATGTTGGCCTTCATAACAAGAGCAGCCCCGCCTGCCCCCACGGTGATATCACACTGGCCAACGAACTAAACACCTTCTTTGCCCGGTTCGAAACTGGCAACACCACCAGGTGTGGAATAACCCCGGCAATTGCGGAGGGACAGGCCTTAACACTGAGCACTCAGGAGGTACAGTGCGCTCTGCGTAGGATCAATCCACGCAAGGCTGCAGGCCCGGATGGAGTCCAGGGAAGAGTATTAAAGGACTGTGCTGGACAGCTGGCGGAGGTATTCACGAGAATCTTCAATCTATCTCTATCTCTGGCAACGGTCCCCAAGTGCCTGAAAACAGCCACCATAGTGCCGGTGCCGAAAAAGTCCAAAATCACCAACCTCAACGACTACCGGCCGGTTGCCCTGACTCCAATCCCTATGAAGTGCTTCGAAAGGCTGGTCCTCTCCCATATTAAATCCAGCATCCCTGCCTCACTGGACTCCCATCAATTTGCATACAGGGCAAATAGATCGACAGAGGATGCCATCTCTCTGGCCCTTCACACTGTCCTGACTCACCTGGACAAACAGGGCACGTATGTGAGGATGCTCTTCATTGACTATAGCTCTGCATTCAATGCGGTCATCCCCACCAAGCTCACCACCAAACTCCACCAGCTAGGGCTCAGCTCACCGATATGCGCTTGGATCCTGAACTTTCTCACGGAGCGACCGCAGGCAGTGAGACTGGGCCCGCACCTGTCCTCCACCATCACCCTGAGCACCGGCACACCACAGGGTTGTGTACTAAGCCCCATGCTCTACTCCCTCTTCACTCACGACTGTGTCCCTGCATTCGACACCAACACCATCGTGAAGTTTGCAGACAACACAACAGTGATTGGGCTGATCACCAACAGTGATGAAACAAACTACAGAGCGGAGGTGCAGAACCTGGCGGACTGGTGCGCCAATAACAACTTGGCACTAAACACCTCCAAGACCAAGGAGCTGATTATTGACTTCAGGAGGTCCCATTCTGGAGAATACGCCCCAATCTCCATTTACGGGGAAAGTGTGGAGAGAGTGTCCAGCTTTAAGTTTCTGGGCACTCACGTTTCAGAAGACCTCACATGGTCCACGAAAACCGCCGAGCTGGTCAAGAAGGCACAGCAACGACTGTTCTTCCTGAGGACATTAAAAAGACTGGTCTGCCCCAACAGCTGCTGACAACGTTCTACCGCTGCACCACCGAGAGCATACTATGGCATCTCTGTGTGGTATCTCAGCTGCACGGAGGCGGAGAGGAGAGCTCTTCAGCGTGTCGTCAACAGAGCGCAGCGGATCGTCGGGACAGAGCTACCAGCCTTGGAGGGCATCTACCACACGCGGTGCCTCAGGAAGGCCCTCAGCATCCATAAGGACTCATCACACCCCTGCCACGGTCTGTTTCAACTACTTCCCTCCGGCAGACGTTACAAGGCCTTTACGCCCGAACCTCCAGACTCAGGAACAGTTTTAACCCAAGAGCTATAGCGGCTCTGAACCGGCCCTAATGAGTGCCCCCCCACCCACCCCCTTTGGACAGTCTCCCTCAGATGGTCACGTCAATCAATTCAGCTTGCTTATTTATGTATTGTATTTATTTACCTTTCTTGTACATCAGTGGAGCTGCACACTAAATCTCGTTGCACTGACGTGCAATGACAATAAAAGATATTATTATTATTATTATAAGAGGATTTCAGTATAGGAGTAAAGAGGTTCTTCTGCAGTTGTATAGGGCTCTGGTGAGACCACATCTGGAGTATTGTGTACAGTTTTGGTCTCCTGATTTGAGGAAGGACATCCTTGTGATTGAGGCAGTGCAGCGTAGGTTGACGAGATTTTCCCTGGGATGGCGGGACTGTCATATGATGAAAGATTGATAAGACAAGGCTTGTATTCACTGGAGTTTAGAAGGATGAGGGGGTTCTTATGGAAACATATAAAATTATAAAAGGACTGGTCAAGCTAGATGCAGGAAAAATGTTCCCAATGTTGGGCAAATCCAGAACCAGGGGCCACATTCTTAGAATAAACGGGAAGGTTATTTAAGATTGAGGTGAGAAAAAACTTTCTCACCCAGAGAGTTGTGAATTTATGGAATTCCCTGCCACAGAGGGCAGTGGAGGCCAAGTCACTGGATGGATTTAAGAGAGTTAGGTAGAGCTCTTGGGGCTAGTGGAGTCAAGGGATATGGGGAGAAGGCAGGCACGGGTTATTGATAGGGGACGATCAGCCATGATCACAATGAATGGCGGTGCTGGCTCGAAGGGCCGAATGCCCTCCTCCTGCACCTATTTTCGATGTTTCTAAAGGGGATAAAAATGGACCCACTGAGTTCCTCCAGCACTTTGTGTTTTGCACTGGAGCAGCTTAAATCTCTGCCGAGGTTTAAAATGGTAACAGAGGAATACTTCGTCTGGAATGCCAGGGGGAAAATGATGAAGATAATGAGAAGATAATCACAATCACACACCCTGCCCCATTTCTCCGGTATTGCAATAAATTCTCTTGGTATGAGGTGCCAGTAATTTGGGCAAAATAAAGCAGGAGTCTAAAAGCTTTGGATTTGAAAATTAACATCGGAACTCACCTGTAAATCATTGCGTGAAGGATAGGTTCAGGGTAAAATGCATGAGCGTTGGGAGCGAGGTGAATACATGATGGATGTTGGTGTCAATCGGGATGGATGACGGATGACAACTGACAACCGGCGCCTCAGCCGTCGACGGCCGCTCCCGCCAAAAGCAACCGCTGTCCGAGCGCCCGCCGCCGTCACGTGACCTGACTCGACCTGGCTGCCGTTCGCTGCGGCTCCGGGACTCGGCGCCATTGTGTAGGTGAGAGGGAGGGAGGGAGGCACCTGAGGGGGAGGGGAGGGAAGGGAATGGAGGGAGGGAGTGGAAGACGATGAGGGGAATGTAGGAAGGGGAAGGAAAAGAGTGGAAAGGGAAAAGGGAGGGGGAAGGAGGAGGGGGATTAAGAAGGAAGGGGAAAGGAGAGGCAGGAGATAGCGAAACGATAAGGCGGGGGATAGTAGCATTATTGCGGGAAGGGGAGAATATGGGAAAATGTGAGCAGAGGAGGGAGGGGAGTGTGAGCGAAATGATGGGGTTGTGTGGAGGAAGCGAGAGAGCAGGGAAAAACAGCGGTTGGGGAAAGGAGGGTCTCGACCTGAAACGTCACATTCCTTCTATCCAGAGATGCTGCCTGTCCCGCTAAGTTACTCCAGCATGTTGTGTCTACAACCGCTCTAGTTTCCGCTCTCTACTTTGCTCCCTTCTCCTGCTTCTTCTATGTAGTTTTTTTTTGGCGGGTGGCAAACAACTTTTTAGTGCATTACCGCCACCAACTGGTATGGAGTGTGGATCAAATAACATTATAACTTATATACTAATAACCTATATCTTTCCGAACAAATTGGTTACCCTGAGAAAAAGCAATAGGATTTGATAGCACTTATATGAATTCTTTTGTAAAATATATATTAAATCAAATTGTACTTTTTCTTTTCTGAATCGTTCACTCATTTGTCTTCTTCCTCATACCTCTTTTGCTACCTATTTTGCTCCCTGTTTGAACAGCGAGTAATATTTGCAATTTTCCAATCGTCTGGGACCACTCCTAACGCTAGTGGTTGTTGAAAGAGGAAAGTTCTCACTTCTAATGTCTCCACTGTCTCTACAGCTGTGCCACCGTGCCTCCACATGTCTGTCCAGACATATTGCACCCTCAGCGATCAATGCTGAATTCAACAATTACAGATAGCCTGCCTTTCCCGTTTGTGCCAGAACTAACCAACTCGGGGCGGGGTGTCCCCAAGGTCATTGCACCAACATCTGTATGTTCTGCACATCTTTAGCGGGACTTACTGAATCAATGGAAACCGATTCAAACCCAGGAATTTGTGTACTGCCGTTGCAACGCTGATCTGTACAAAACTAAAGTTGCGGCCCGGGTGGATGGATGAAGGCCTCAGGACACCAACCCTCAACTTGGGGAATGGGAATCTGCCGCAGACCGAGTGGTGACCTGTGATCGTGTGCGCTGCGTTATTACCCCTGAAGCTGCCGTGCCCCCCACAGGAACGAGACTTGTGGCTATATTTGTCCAGGAAATAACTATCAGTTTTACCGAGTTTGTATGAGTTGTCTCTGCTGCCCCAGTAATAAACGTTATGCACAGTTACAGGAACTGCAGTTCTTGGTTTACAAAAATCACGAAGTACAGGAGTAACTCAGCGAGTCAGGCAATATCTGGAGTAGATGGATAGGAGACTTTTCGGGTGGGGACCCGTCTTCAGACTAATTGTAGTGGGGGTGAAAAACCTGGGGAAAGGTTTGGTGTGAGACAAAGCCTGGCAGATGATAGATGGATAACAGGTGAGAGGGGGAGGGGATAATTGGCAGATGGGTGGACTAAGGCCAGAGATGAGAGGCATAGATAGGGTAGGTAGTCATGTATTTTTGTCCCCATTTGGTAGCTAATTCACTTTCATATCTTCAGTATTAAAAAAGTTATGGCCATTTTCATAGTTGGAAATTAGCATCTTGTTCCCTATTGCTTTTCCATTGACTTAACACAAAAGCTGTGATCAAGGACAGTCAAAGGCCAATAACTTTCTTAAAAATTAAGAGAACTGAAAGAAATTTTCAATTATTATAGATTGAAGCATTCTGAAACAAATATTAAACGATCTTACTTGGATGACCTGAAATTAAAGCATATAATTAGTTAGTTACCCAATTGTAGCTAATTACAAAATTCAATTACTAGATCTAAACATCTGTCCATTTCTTAAGAAAAGATTTACATTTTTAAATAGCCGAAATGTCCAAATAACATTCACACAAGAATTCACAATATAACATCATTTTTAAATCTCATTGTCATGAATTTATAGGCCAAATGGAAGGAATTTAGTGTTCAATTGCTGTAAATTAATGGGCATTTAAATCATCTTGCGAGTGGGATTTCGTGGAAAGCGCTGGTTTGGAACGTTGCGGTTGCAGTGAATTTGAACCCCATGTCGGCAGGAAAAATACTGCCGGCTTGGATGGGTTTGCAACTTAAAATTTTGATTAAAGGCATCTTAAGAAGTACTTTTTAATGTAAAAATAAACAGCGTACCTTGCCTTGTCCCCTACGTGAGATCCGTCCCATTGTCGGCGTCCACGGCTTTAGAAGATTATTTTTAATTTATAACTATTTAATTATCCAACTTAGTTTAAAAATAAGTGCAGAGAACGCAGTCGGAGTGATTTTTCTTGAGCAATTAAACAGGCTGACCAACATCGATTTAAACAGCCTGGAGAATACGGCATTTTAAACCTGCCCCCCTCTCAAAGGCGCCAAAGTCGCGCACACGGGCAGTGACAGAACTGCTGCGCCGCTGAAGGTAAGTTTTGTAACGTACCTACATTTGGGGGGAAAAATCAAATACTAGATGGCATAGCTTTGTGAGAGGAACAAAGTTTTAAAATGTGCAAGGCAAGTTTTTTAAACGGATGGTCGCGTGCTGCCGGGGATTTAAAAGACTTTTCAATCGAACCATTTGCAGTGCATAAATACATGATAAGGGATAAAGTTTTGTTTTTATTTTTTTTTAATGATAAGGGAATAACATTTAGTGCAAGATAGAGCCTGCAAAGTCTGATCAAGGATAGTCCAAGGGTCACCAAACAGGTAGGTAGTAGTTCAGCACTGCTCTCTGGTTGTAGTTGGATGATTCAGTTGCCTGATAACAGCTGGGAAGAAACTGTCCGTGAATCTGGAGGTGTGTGTTTTCATGATTTGCCAGATGTAGGCTAAGGTTAGGTGCAGGAGTAAGTCAGTGGGTCAAGCTGCATCGCTGGAGGACATGAATAGGTGATGTTTTGGGTGGAGATTGCCTCAGACTAATTGTAGTTGGGGGAGAAAGCTGCAAAGAGGTGGTTTGGACAAAGCCTAGCAAATGTTAGGTGTATACGAGTGAGAGGGAGGTTGATTGGCAAATGGGTGGACCAAGACAGATAGGCATAAATGGGGTGCCGCAAGGCTCTGAGCTGGTACCCCAGTTATTTACAGTATACATGAACAATTTAGAGAAAGGAATTAAATGTAACATCTCCAAGTTTGTGGACGACATAAAACTGGGTGGCAGTGTGAGCTGCAATGAAGATGCTTTGAGATTGCAGGGTTACTTGGATAGGGTGGGTGGGCAGATGCAGTATAATGTGGATAAATGTGAGGTTATCCACTTTGGTAGCTAGAACAGGAAGGCAGAGTATTATTTAAATGGTGTCAGTTTTGGAAAAGGGAAGGTACAACGAGACCAGTCACTGAAAGTAAGCATACAGGTACAGCAGGTAGTAAAGAAAGCAAATGGCATGTTGGTCTTCATAGAGAGAGGATGTGAGTATAGGAGCAAGGAGGTCCTACTGCAGTTGTACAGGGCCCTGGTGAGACCACACCTGGAATATTGTATGCAGCTTTGGTCTCCTAATTTGAGGAAATATAATCTTGCTATTATGGGATTGCCATGTAGGTTCACTAGGTTATTTCCCGGGATAGCAGGACTGACATATGATAAAATAATGGATCGACTAGGCTTGTATTCACTGGAATTTAGAATGACAAGGGGGGATCTTATAGCAAAATATTACATTCTTAAGGGATTGGACAGGCGAGATGCAGGAAAATTCCTGATGTTGGGGAGTCCAGAACTAGGGGTCACAGTTTAAGAATAAGGGGTAGGCCATTTCGGACTGAGATGAGGAAAAACGTTTTCAGCCAGAGTTGTGAATGTGGAATTTTCTGCTACGGAAGACAGTGGAGGCCAAGTCACTAGATTTATTCAAGAGAGAGTTAGATATAGCTCTTGGGGCTAACATAATCAAGGGATGTGGGAGGAAAAAGCAGGAACAGGATACTGATTCTGGATGATCAGCCATGATCATATTGAATGGTGGGGCTCGCTCGCAGGGCCAACTGTCCTACTCCTGCACCTATTTTCTATGTTTCTATGAAAATGCTGCCAGGGGTTGATGGATAGGCATGTACGATAGTAGCATTTATGAGACATTTGGATAGACATGAGGATGTGCAGGGAATGGAGGGAAACGGATTATGCTCTGACAGACAAGGTAAAGGAGGGCATCTAGATTAGATTAGATTAGATATAATTTATTGCCATACAGCCAGGCTGGTGGAAATTTGGGTTGTCTGCAGCGATACAATAATAAAGAACACACAACCACAATAAAACTGTAACACAAACATCCACCACAGCATTCATCACTGTGGTGGAAGGCACACAATTTGGCCAGTCCTCCCCCATTTCCCCCCCTTGGTCAGGACCAGAGTCCAGAGTCAGTCCAGGATCGGCTCTTCCTCACCGGAGACCGCGGCTTTAAGTTGTTGTAGGCCGCAGGCCGGCGGTCAAGATTTAAAGTCCCCGCCGCAGCCAGAAGCACCGTAGACTGCAGGGACGGCGGTCGAAGCTCCCCTCCAGGGGTGATGGTAAGTCCATGCCGGACCCGCGGTAGAATTTGGCCGCGGGCCGGCAGTGATGGCTTCTTCTTCCCCCGGGTCCCCAACGTGAGATCCTGGGCTGTAGACGCCACACCAGCTGGAGCTCTGCAGACCGCGGCTTCAGGCTGCGACTTCAGGCTGCCGGCTGCCCCGGGCCAGCGAAACGGAGCGCTCCCCTCCAGCGAGCCCCAGCGAGGGCTCACCTGCTCCACGCCGAGAGTCCACGCTGCGCCCCCGCTGAAGCCCCGGGCGCGTCTCCGGGAAAGGCCGCGTCGATCCTTGATGTTGGGCCACGGGGGAGGCGACCTGGAAAAACTCGCCTCTCCGTGGAGGAGGCGACCGAAGCGGTTTCCCCCTTACCACCCCCCACATAAAACACACAAAGAAACATTAAATACAGACTTTAAAACATACTAAAAAAATAAAAAAAGGTTGAAAAACTGACGAGCTGCATGACATGGCTGCTGCCAGAGCAGCGCCCCCTACAGAACTTCTGTAGCGCCCCCTACAGAATCTAGCACTGAAGAGAGGGGATAACTAGGGACAACTAGGGACAATTTACAATCTTTACTGAAGCCAATTCACCTACAAACTTGTACGTCTTTGGAGTGTGGTAGGAAACCGGAACACTCATGCGGTCACATGAAGGACCTAAAAACGGCATACAGACAGCACCCGTAGTCAGGATCGAACCGGGTAACTACCGGGTAAATCAACTGGTAACTACCACTGCGCCACCGTGCCACAGTACCGATTATTACCTAAAATTGGAGAATTGTATTTTCATACTGTTGGTTTGTAAGTTACCCAAGTAAAATGTGAGGTGCTGTTCCTCCAGTGTGTATGTGTGGCCTCACTCTGGTAATGTAGTAGGGCCAGGATAGAAAAGACGGTATGGGAATGGGAATGGTTGTTAAAATGGTTGGCAACCAGGAGATCCAACAGGCCTGAATGGACCCAGTGCAAGTACTCTACGCCAAAGATCATAGAGGAGCTATGATAGACCACTCCTCCGAAATCCAATGGACTGATGTGTAGTACGTGACGGAACGTCACGGCCGCCATTTGTTTAAGCGACACGCGACTTCCGGTATGCCACCCGCTGTGATCCAAAGCAAAGATTATAGAGCTCCTCTATAATCTTTGATCCAAAGCAAAGATCCTCGAGTATTTTGTAGCGGGAACAGCCCCCTCCTTTGCGTAGTTTCCCTTGCATTGTATTGTGCAGTTTCCCTTTAACACACACTGCACAAAATTAAATTTAACGTATATATATTTTATATATTTATATGAATGTGTCTGTGTGTGAGAGGCAAGTTAGAGATAATAAAGTTTATTCTCATGGATCAGAAGCAACTTTGATTTAAATAATCACTATTAATTCATTTGTCTTGTAAGATGATGTGCATAACCCATAAAGGCAATTATATATATAATTATATAGTAATAATAAATATATGCATATATATATATTTATACACATACATATATATACACACATACATACATACGTATACACATACAAATGCACACATACATATGGATACATTTATATGCATACATACACACATATATAAACATATATACATACATATATACACACATATACATATACATGCATTAATACACATACATGCATATATACACATACATATATATTTATACACATGATCATTTTCCAACGATCAATAGATTTACGATCAGTTCCTGTGGATTGGAGGATAGCTAATGCTATCCCACTTTTCAAGAAAGGAGCGTGAGAGAAAACGGGGAATTACAGACCAGTTAGCCCGACTTTGGTGGTGTGAAAGATGCTGGAGTCAATTATTAAAGATGTAATAATGGGGCATTTGGATAGCAGTAAAGGAATTAGTCCAAGTCAACATGGATTTATGAAAGGGAAATCATGTTTGACTAATCTTCTGGATTTTATTGCCGCAAGGCTTGGTGTTGGGGCCGCAACTGTTTACCATATATATTAATGATTTGGAAAAGGGATTTAGGAGCAAAACTAATGCATACATACCTACATATTTAAATTCATCTGATAAGTTGGTCAAATAACATGGGCACCTTCTTGCTTTTTTTGAGACATGGATTTTTTAAATGTGAATGTCTCATAGCAACACATTTGTGGGTCAGCAGTATTTTGTACCAACCCCCACAATTTCAAATAATTGTAAATTGAACTTCTTAAACAAGGAAAACAATTTTTATTTACATCATTTTGTGTGGCTGTCAAGGTGGCTGTGTTGACTGTAATTATGAGACTGCCGGGCAGTATCACTGTGAATGGCGGTGGCTGTGTGTTTTAATGCAAGTGTGAAAAGGAGAGTAAATTTAAAGAGACAATGTGAGAACCATCAGGGTTTCATCCA
The DNA here is from genome assembly GCF_010909765.2 of Amblyraja radiata. NCBI lineage: Eukaryota > Metazoa > Chordata > Chondrichthyes > Rajiformes > Rajidae > Amblyraja > Amblyraja radiata. The sequence continues at coordinate 18,794,916 of NC_045993.1, forward strand.
AGAACCAATTTAAAGGCAAGGTTCCATCAATCACAGTATTTTAATTGAAAATCTTTCTCTTAATATTCTTCCTAATTAGGCTTTTTGTGTTCCCTCTTGAACCTTGTGTCTCCCAGAGCCTCTGGGGCGGTTCTGGAGATACAATAATCCAATCTTGAGGCAAATAACCATCTTTAAAACTGGCATTGCCGACTTCCGGTGGCGCTATGGAGTAGGAGAGACTCGCGCCAACTAGCTCCGTGAAAAATCCGAAAAAACGGGAGGAAAAGACAGATCCTATCTGCAGAAACCGGGACCGATTGTGTTGCACTAAGCCCGTGACGTCATCAGGCGCGCGACACCGGCAGTATGTCGACTCAACATACTCCCCCCCCCACAAGGCAAAAAACGGCAAGACTAAAGAGGTAGGCCCAACTGAAGCCTCGGCCTCAGGTTTAACAGCATCCCGAGAAGACATCTCAAAGAAGAAGAAAAAGACTGAGATGGAAGAATTAAAAACGTTCCTTAAGGAGGAACTTAAAAATCTTAGACAGAACTTTCAAGAGGTTAAAGAGGAGCTAGCATCTTTTAAAAAAGAAATGAAAGACCAAATTAAAGAAGATGTTACAGAGATTGTACACGAAGTCCTTGAAGACTGGAAATTAGAAATGGAAAGAAATATGACTCAAAATGTTGAAGAAGTAAATGAAAAACTGAATAAGATGGAATCCAGATTTGATTCTAAACTTGAACCTATTCTCCTGACATTAGACCAACACTACAAGATTGTAAAAGAACTTGAGGAACTTGCTGAGACAAGCACCGCAACTACAAAACAACTCATCACTGAGAACCAACGCCTATCAAAGTTATTGTATCAAATAACTGAAAAATGTACAGACTTGGAGGGACGACAGAGGCGTCAGAATTTAAGAATCGTGGGCATCCAGGAAGGCAGAGAGGGGACTCGTGACCCCCGTGAATTTGCTGCAGAAGTACTGAAAACAATTTTGAACCTGGATCAGGCGCCATTACTTGCCCGAGCGCACAGAGTGGGTCGCCCAAAGGTGGGCGACCGACCAAGAATAATGATAGTAAAGGTCCAATATGACCATGTATTGGATGACATGATGAGGAAAATTGGTAAAAGCAGAAATCTTGTATATGAAGGAGACAAGATTAGCGTATTCAGAGATTACCCCATGGAAGTTGCTAAGAAAAGAGCGTTGTTCACAGAAACAAGAAGAATACTGAAGAACATAAAGAATCTGAGATATGGACTGTTATACCCCGCAACACTGAGAGTCAGTTACGAGAAGAAGGAATACTTCTTCATCAAGCACACGGAAGCATTTGAATTTGCCAAGAAAGTCGAAGACAAGATCAAAGATTGAAAAATATTCAACTCTTAACACCTACTCGGATACTGCTATCTCGCAGAGAAGATATGGAACTCTAAACTTTAAACTATTATATTTAAGAGTTGCCTAATATTCGCAATAAGAATTGGGTATATTTCCTACAACGGATATATATAAAACTAACATTCTAGTACTAACCTCTAACCTCTAACAACTATTAATAATCAAGAATATTAACTAACACTAACTAATGATAACAAGATTATTTAGATTATTTAAGAATTAATTAAAAGTATGAAATATAAGTAAAGTATGATTCAGGTATTTTATAATGAGAAATGTCTGATGGCCCTTGCCCTGATGTTTTCGTTTTTGATTACTCTTTGATAAATGTTTAGATTATACAAAACTAATATCTCAATTTGAGACTACTAATTATACCATTAATGGAATATAATAAATATTTCTTTCCCCCCCACAAATTGTATGCATCGAATTGGAAACTTTCCTTTCAAGGAAAGCACGGAGCTAGTATTTTTATAAACCAAAAGCTACGGAAGTCCATAGATGCTTAGCCACATTAGGGTGGCTATCACTAACTGCACTAATTGTAGTTGTAGTTGCTTTTCTTTTTTACTTTCCACACTTTACTAACCCTATTAGCTATCACCTTTTTTTATCTTATATCACATTATATTTTGTATTTGGAATGGAATTGCATATTTTATTTAAGGAGATACGTTCGGATGGAAAACAGACGTGACCTAAAATTCATCTACCTGAAGTTCAAGTATAAGGTAGGGTTGAGTGTGCTGAATCATCTGCTCTACCACTTAATCACAAGATGCAAGACATGAATATAAAAATTGGGGGTGAGGGAATTAAATTCTGTAGTTGGAATGTTAAGGGAATTAATGAACCTATCAAGAGAGGCAAAGTGTTAGCACATTTAAAATCATTGAAAACAGATATAATATTTCTCCAGGAGACACATCTTAAAAAGGAAGCACAACATAGACTGAAAGCAAAATGGATTGCTAAAGCGTACCATTCTTCATTCTCACATAAATCAAGAGGTGTTGCAATATTAATTCGTAAATGTATACCCTTTAAACATATATCAACGATAGAAGACATTGAAGGCAGATATATTATAATAATAGGGGAGTTATACTTAAAAAAGGTGACTCTCCTCAATGTGTATGGACCAAATTTTGATAGCCCTCTGTTTTTTAAGAGAATTCTTAACAATATCCCGGAAGGCACACAACAAAACTTAATAATTGGTGGAGATTTAAATTGTACATTGGATGCTTGTTTGGACAGATCATCAACTCAAAGAAAACTAAAATCTCGATCAAGTGAATTTTTAAATTCATACATTAATACCACTAATATTAAGGACGTTTGGAGAATTGAAAATCCATCGGGCCGAGAATATTCATTTTACTCACCAGTACATAAAACTTACTCAAGGATAGACTATTTTTTAGTAGATTCAAAACTTATCCCATTCACCTATTACTCACAATATCACAACATCATAATCTCAGACCATGCCCCATTAACATTTATGATCAAAGTAAACGGAATGGCAGAGACACAGTCACAATGGAGATTTAATCCCCAAATCTTAAAAGATAAGTCATGTAATGAATATCTAGTAAAACAGATTAAAATGTTTTTTGAGGCTAACGATAGCCCTGAAATCTCTGCCTCGCTTCTTTGGGAAACATTTAAAGCATTTGTACGAGGAGCATTAATTTCTTCCCAATCATTTTTTAATAAAGAGAATAGGGCCAAACAAAAGAAACTGGAAATGGAAATAAAGCAATTAGACACAGAAAATGCAGCAGCACCATCCACGATAAAACACAATAAAATTGCAGTATTGTAATATAAATTAAACAAGATTTATTCAGACCAAGTTATAAAACTTTATCAACATACAAAACAATTAAATTTTGAATTTGGTGACAAACCACAAAAACTATTAGCGCGTCAACTTCGCAAATTGGACGGGGAAAAAACAATATACAAAATTAGAACAGATAAGGGAGAAACATTAACATTGCCTAAAGATATTAATGATAGATTTCTACAATACTATCAAAAATTGTATTCATCTAAAATAACAGAACAATCAACGGGAATGGAAACATTTTTACAGAATTGTAAGTTTGCGGGTCTAGATCAGAAAGAGAGAGAATTGCTAGGGGCTGAAATTACGATAAAAGACATTGAAGAATCAATAAAGTCCTTAAAAAACGGAAAGTCGGCAGGACCCGATGGTCTAAATTCGGAATTTTATAAAAAAATTTATGACTTGCTTTCCCCATGCCTACAGACAATGTACAAATATGCTTATACTCAACAGAAACTCTAAATGAATCAACAATCATACTTATACCAAAAACGGACAAGGATCTTGAAGACCCAGGTTCATACAGAGCTATAGCCCTCTTAAATACTGATCAGAAAATATTAACTAAGATTCTATCTAATAGATTGAGCTTAGTGATCAGTAAATTAATACATCCTGACCAAACAGGGTTTATCCCCAAACGGTATTAATTTTTTAATCTGAGAAGATTATTTAATATTATATACTCCAATAGAATCCCCAACGCAGAGCTAGCAATTATCTCGTTAGATGCTGAAAAAGCATTTGACCAGGTAGAATGGCCATATTTATTTTCGGTGATGGAAAAATTTCAACTAGGAGAGAAGTACTGTACATGGGTTAAATTGTTATATTCTAACCCAACAGCTAGAATATTAACAAACAAAATGTTATCAACTAAATTTAATCTCTCTAGAGGCTGTAGACAAGGATGCTCACTATCCCCACTATTATTTGCTCTTGCAATCGAACCCCTAGCAGAAAGCGTTAGAAACCATCCAGGAATATTTGGATACAATACTAGAGACACAAGGAATAAAATCTCCTTATATGCAGATGATATACTAATATATATTACAAAATTAGAAACTAGTATTCCAAACCTATTAAATCTAATAACTCAATTTGGTCAGTTTTCGGGATATAGAATCAATTGGAATAAAAGCGAAATTATGCCAATAACAAAATTCAATTTACATACAATACAACAATCCCCTTTTAAAATAGTTAAAGATAAATTTAAATACTTAGGAATCTGGGTAACTAAGACATATACCTCTTTATTTAAACTAAATTTCCCACCCTTACTGAATAAACTACATAAGAATATTCAATACTGGAAAACACTCCCCATTTCAATGCTTGGGAGAATTAATGCTATAAAAATGATTTTTTTTACCGCAACTACTGTACCTACTTCAATTAATTCCGATATATATCCCAAAAACTTTTTTCAAAAAAGTCGACTCCATTGTTACAAGTTTTGTCTGGGATTATAAGAATCATAGAATAAGTAAAAAACATTTATGTAAATCAAAGATAAATGGAGGTCTGGCTTTGCCAAATTTCTTATTTTATTTTTGGGCAGTCCATATTAAAAACATGAATTTTTGGCTGGAAGAAATGGACCAACAACCAGATTGGCTAATGATGGAAAAGGAAGACTGTCTACCTTTTGAAATTGGACCGATCATATTTGCCCCCACAAAACAGCACAAAAAAACCTATAAAGAAAACCCCATAATACATAGTGGAATACGAATTTGGAAACAAATAAAAAAAGATTTAAAATTGAATAATATACCACTCTGCCTTCCCATTGTAAATAATCCTTTGTTCAAATCATCCTTTATGGACAAAGGTTTCACACAATGGAAAAATCATGGAATCAAAAATATAGGACATCTTTATGGGAAAGGTACTTTTCTTTCATTTCAAGAGTTACAACTGAATTATGGATTGCACTCAAATAATTTTTTCAGATATCTACAAATTAGAGATTATGTTAAATCTAATACACAAGTTTACAGGAATAGGGAATCAGAAATTCTTGATGAGTGTCTGAATCAGCATCCTAATACTGAAAAACTAATAGCTTATATTTATAACACCCTACTAAATAACGAGGTACCACCGACCGAACTACATAGATACAAATGGGAAATTGAAATAGGTCATCCTATCACGAAAGATATGTGGGACGAAAGTTTACAACAAATACATCAATGTTCATTAAATGCCAGACATATTTTAATACAATTCAAGGTCTTACATAGACTACACTTCTCTAAAATAAAACTAAATAGAATCTTCCCACAAATCTCTCCTATTTGTGATAAATGTCTACATTTAGAGGCTAATTTAACACATACTTTTGCAAACTGTATAAAACTTAAACATTTCTGGACAGATATTTTTGAAATAACTTCAAAAGTTATTAATACAAAACTGGACCCAGACACAAAATTAATAATACTTGGAATATCAGAACAAAGCTTAACACTCACAACAAACCAAAGAAACTTCCTCAATTACAGTATAATAACCGGAAAAAAATTAATATTAAAATTTTGGAAAGGCCCTACAACCCCCACAATCAAAATGTGGATTACGGAAATGTCGGAGACCCTATACTTAGAAAGAATTAGACTTGTCTTAATGGACAAACAAGATCTTTTCCATAAAATTTGGGCTCCATTCATTAACTATCTGAAGGGATAGACTGGCACAGCACGAGGACCCAGCTGAAACTTGAACTCGGGAACAGATGAAAAACTATACTCTATACTTTATAACCTACGAACCTATCTCCATTGATGTATCACAGGTAACCCATTCCACCTCCCTTGTTTTTCTGTTGTGTTTTTTTTTTTGCTTTCTTTTTTATTTGTATCTTTCTACCCTCTCTTTTTCTCGCTTTCTATAAAAAATAAAAATACTAGAAGCAGAAGTAATTGATAATGGAAAATTTTAATAATGTATGACTGATGTATATGAAAAGTTTTTTTTCTACTATAATATGTAACTACATTGTATAATATGTCTACTTCTAATAAATAAATTTAAAAAAACAAAAAAAAACTGGCATTGCCTGCCTTTAATTCTACATTCTCCGAGGATGCTGGATGCCACGACAATCTCTTGCAACAAGTACAGAAAGGCAGGCAACTGCAAAAAGATCAGAGAGGAAAGAGTATGGAAGGGAAAGGCTTTTCAGAATCATAATCAGATTTTATTTGCCATGTTTTGCAACATACGAGGAATTTCATTGGCCAGGTCAGTCACAATTAAAAGCAACAGCACTCAAAAACACATTTTAATACGGACATTCACCACAGTGACTCCTACACATTCCTCACTGTGATGGAAGGCGAAATAAAGTTCAAGTCCCTTCCTTTTGTTCTTCCTCGGTCGGGGGCCTCAAGCCCCCCGTTCAAACTCCGTTCAATGGTGAACTCCTCTTGGTCTCCAGGCCTATAGTGCTGCACAAATCACTGCACCACATGCATCTATTTATTCCCTTTTCACATGGTTCATGCAGCTGGATATTAACTTGCCGACATGGAAAGAGATGCAGTGAGCATTCAATAGTTCAGACTTCTGGGTGAATTAAGGGGCTGCTTGATGGGCTGAGGGTTATCGAGATTGTCTGATTGTCATTCTTTTGGAAGAACTGATAGAAGTTCTTATGGAAAAGCTGATGAATTGACTACGGGATGAGCTGGTGGGCTCGAGGATTGCTGGATGAGTGTTCTAGAAACATAGAAAATAGGTGCAGGAGGAGGCCATTTGGCCCTTCGAGCCAGCACCGCCATTCATTGTGATCATGGCTGATCAGCCCCAATCGATAACCCGTGCCTGCCTTCTCCCCATATCCCTTGATTCCACTAGCCCCTAGAGATCTATCTAACTCTCTCTTAAATCCAGCCAGTGATTTGGCCTCCACTGCTCTCTGTGGCAGGGAATTCCACAAATTCACAACTCTCTGGGTGAAAAAGTTTTTCTCTCACCTCAGTCTTAAATGGCCTCCCCTTTGTTCTAAGACTGTGGCCCCTGGTTCTGGACTCGCCCAACATTGGGAACATTTTTCCTGTATCTAGCTTGTTCAGTCCTTTTATTCATTTATATGTTTCTATAAGATCCCCTTGCATCTAACAAGAGTGTTTTATTGTCATGTAGAACAATTTCCTGCATCTAGCTTGTCCCAGATAGAACAATTAAATTCTTACTTTCAGCAGCACAACAGAATCTGTAAACATAGTACACTGTAGACAATATGATAAGATCCCCCTCATCCTTCTAAACTCCAGTGAATACAAGCCTAGTCTTTTAAATCTTTCCTCATATGACAGTTCTGTTAGGTTATTTGATGGTTAGGACAGGTTTAGAGGGGTATAGGCCAAATGCAGGCATGTGGGACTAGTGTAGATGGGACATGTTGGCCAGCGTGGGCAAGTTGAGCTGAAGGGCCTGCTTCTAAGCTGTGAGACTCTATGACTAGGTGATCTGTTGAGGCTGGTGGTATGCCATGAGGAACAATGGGCATGGACCTTTGTAAACCACCACCTGGTTGAGTCTCCTTGAGTCACCATCGGCATTGATAACATCAGTCAGGGGTTGATGATCTGCAAAAAACAAGTTGGTCTCATTCTTGTTCTCTCATGCGATACAGGCAGCAGATCTGAACTGCCTGTGTTTGCCCTCTTGGCTGTCTTGTCAAATTCCGCTGGAGATTAGAGTCACCCCTGAAACAAACAGTGCCTTGTGATCCACAGGGGAAAAAATAAAATCTAAATGCAGAACAATGGATGGTTTAAATCAAAGAAAATTATACAAAGAGGCCATTAGAGCAATACCGATCTAGGAAACTGACAGCAGATTTTACAATGCATTTAAACCTCTCCCATTTTTATGAGATGCATTCCTGGAATATGTAGGAAGTTTATTGTAACCTAGTGCCCTAGTGGATTAAGGGCGGCATGGTGGTGCTGCGGTAAAGTTGCTGCCTTACAGTGGGTGCTGTCTGTACGGAGTTCGTAGGTTCTCTCCATGACTGAATGGGTGTTCTCCGAGATCTTCGATTTCCTCCCACACTCCAAAGACATACAGGTTTGTAGGCTTGGTATAAGTGTAAATTGTCCCTAGTGTGTGTAGGATGGTGTTAGTGTGCGGGGATCGCTGGTCAAAGCGGACGCGGTGGGCTAAAGGGCCTGTTTCCGCGCTGTATCTCTGTAAGAAATAAAAGCAAGGATAAGCCATCTAAGTTCACACCACCATCAGTAAGATAATTGTTGATCCTGCACCTCAACACCTTATTCCCACACTCTCTCCATTATCCTTCATCCTTTTCGTATTTGAAAAAAAATATCTCTCCTTTCAAGGACTCGACTTCCACCATCTCACGCGATCAAGAATTCCAAGATTCCCAGCCCTTGAGTGAAGAAACTGCTCCTTGTCTCATTACTAAATATCATTACCCATATTCTGAGACTTTGGCCCTCGTTCTAGATCACCAGACCAGCCGCAATCTCCACCCACGAGTCCAATCTAAACAGAGATAGACACAAAATGCTGGAGTAACTCAGTGGGTCAGGCAGCATCTCTGGAGAAAAGGAATAGGTGACGTTGCAGGTCGGAAGCCTTCTTCAGACTGCGTTCTGACACTTCTTCTTCTTCTTCTTCTTCTTCTTGCGTATGGCGTGCACAGCCTAAAGTTGTAGGACAACTTGTACTATTTGATCTTATTTGACTGTGCACACCGGGTTGATTGCATTTGTCGAAACAGGGCGGACCACGTGAAGGTTGCAATCTCCCACCCCGCGTTCCGACACCAAAGAGCAAAATGTCCAACGTAGATACAATAATAAATATATCGCCATTTGCATTAGTTTTGTGCAGTTAACAAATCACAATTTCACACAATGTACATAAGACGGCAGTTATTTGACAAATACTCTGCAGTTCGGTGCAGGAGATCTTGTCGACGGGTATTCTGGACCCACTGTTGACATCTTAAATTACAGGAGATATCATTTAGGATTAACTAATAAGAAAAAAGATGATCATAACTACATGCCTGAACAATGGATGATATATCACAAATGCAATTGTTTTCAGTTGTGTGGAGAGACCTGTATATTGAACATGCTTTTTGCCTCTAATATGTCAATCAATCCCTTACAAGAACAAAACCAAAAACGGACAGAAGTGTTAAAATTGTCTTTAATAAATTTTATATTTGATGGGCGCCTTTCATACAAAATCTCAAGGACACCTTACATAGTAATCGGAATAAAAACATATAATCGGAGTAAAACAAGTAATTAAAGACATCACAATGACACAAATTAAAAACAGAATTCAATCCAAAAACAGAAAATCAAAAACACAGTGTGAAGAGAGAGCAGCGGCAACCAATTCGTGCCAGCGTCCACTCTCCCTTCACGGCAGCCATCTTGGACACAGACCTACAAGACTACAGTTAGACAAAAAAAAAAAATCATCCCCCCACAGTGGATAGCACTGTGGAGGAAGGCACAATGTCCAGTCCCCACCCCATGTTCACCCCAAAGTCAGGCCTATTGGGGCCATCGCAATTGCCTCTACGGAGGCCCGATGTCCCTGGCCGTTCTCACCGGGTGGTCTTGCCCCGGCGTCGGGAGAGTCCTTTCGGCGGCTGGGCCACTTGGAACGGCCGCTTCTTGGTTGGAGCCCGCGGCTGCCGAAGCCGACAAGGCCGCGCCGGTTTGGCGCTCCTAGGCTCCAGATGAAAAAGTCGGCGCCCGCTCTCGTCACTGCCGCCTTGCCGCCTCTACGCACGCCGCCTCTCCGCACCGCAAACCCGCAGCCCGGAGATGTTGCTCACGGCGGTCCAGCTCGCCAGAGCTCCAGCGCGGCGACCCAGGCAAGGCATCGCCCGCTCCGCTCCGCTCCGCTCCAGCGCTCCAGCGCTCCAATGCAGTGCCGCCACGCAGGCCGAGGTGCTGGGTGGTTCCCGCCAAGAAACGGCGCTCCAAGCCCGCTGGTAGGCCACGCCGACGGGTCGACGGGCAGCCCGGAAAAAAGGCTGCCACACCGACCAGGTAGGGACCTATAAATAAAGTAACACCTACCCCCCCACATTAAAAGACCATATCCCCTACAAACAAAAAAACAGGACTCACTAAAAACTAAAAAAAAAACGAATTTAAGACGGACGGCTGCTGGCTAGCAGCCGTTCACCAAGATGGCTCCTCCTCCGAATGGCCCTGTTGATGGCTGCCTCCGCCTACAGTCTGATTGTCTTTTATTATAGTGGTAAGTAAAGATCTATTAAAAATAAGTCTACTAACTTTCTAATGTACCGACAAACCTAGTTTCCCAATGGCCATTGATGGGAGAACAGAAAATAACATTTTCACCACAGAATATCGACAAAAAAATAATAATAATATTCTCTTACCTTTCTTTTTTATCGGGGAACCTAAAGAATGACAGGTCTGGTCGTTTAGGTTTACGATTAGAACAATTGATAGCGGAGCAGTGAGATGAAGATTTACATGAGGACGCCATGACAGTGTGGGGGAAGTCCAAACAAATGCTCAATAAAATGGCGTCGACAATCACACACGTGATACTACGCGTTTTTCGAGGAGTGGTCTATCTTGCTCCTCTATGATCTTTGCTCTACGCATAGTCTCGCTGATGCATAGGAGGCCGTATCAGAACTAGATACAGTAGATGAAGTTAGAGGAGGTGCACATGAGCCTCAGTCTTACCTGGAAGGCCTGCTGGGACCCCTAGATATAGGTGATAGAGGAGGCTCAGGAACAGATATTACATCTCCTGCGGTTGCTGGGAAGGTACTTGGGGAGGGGCCGATTTGGGTGGGAGATGAGTGAACCAGGAATTGGTGATGAAGTTGATGAAATCAACGTTAAACTATAATGAACAGTATAGAGGAACAGGCCCTTCAGCTGACAATGTGCTGAATATGATGCGAGGTTAAACTAATCTCTGCTTACATATGATCCATATCCTTCCATTCCCTGCATATCCATGTGCCTATCTAAAAGCCTCTTAAATACCACCATCATATCACCCTCCGTGTACAAATCAATGTCCCGCACATCTCATGGTGTCAGAGTCAAACAGCGTAGAAACAGACCCTTCAGCCCAACTTGCCCACACTGACCAAAATGCCCCATTGACACTCGTCCCACCTGCCTGCATTTTGACCATATCCCTCTGAACCTATCTGATCCATGTACCTTTCCAAATATTTCAGGTCATAGAGAGTGGAAACGGGCCCTTGGGCCAACTTGCCCACACCGACCAAACATGCCCCATTTACACTGGTCCTACCTGATCTATTCCCCTCATGATTTTGTGCACCTCTATAAGATCACCCCTCATCCTCTTGCATTCCGAGGAATAAAGTACCATCCTGCTCAACCTTTCTCTTTAGCAACATCCTCATAAGTGATCTCTGCACCCTTTCCAGCTTAACATCTTTCCTATAACATGGTGACCAAAACTGAACGAAATACTTGAAATGTGATCTCACCTCATAACTGCAACATGACCTCCCAAAACTACTATATTGAATACTCTGACGGACGAATGGCAATATGACGAAAGCCTTTTGACTACCCTATCTACCTGTGATGACATTTTCATCGAACTCCTAGATCCCTCTGCTCTACAACACCCCATAGTCTTACCATTCACTGTGTAGGTCCTGCCCATGTTAGACTTCAGAAATTCTAACGGGTCACATTTCTCTGTATTAAATTCCATCAACCATTTCTAAGCTCACCTGCCCAACAAAAAAATATCCTGCTGCAATCTTTGCCAACCATCTTCACTATCTACAATACCACCCACTTTCGTGTCGTCTGCAAACTTGCTAATTATGCTATGTAGATTCTCATCAAAATCTTTTAAATGTTGCTATGGTACTTCCTCTGGCAGCTCATTCCATATACCAACCACCCTCTGTGTGAAAGAGTTGACTATTATTAAATCTTTCCCCTCTCACCTCAAACCTATATTCTGGTTCTTGATTCCCCGACTATGCATCCGGTGGCCCTGTTGATGGCTGCCTCCGCCTACAGTCTGATTGTCTTTTTATCTTTTTCTATTTTTAGTTGTTTAAAGTATATTTTTGGAGATTTTTCTTTTAGTATTTTATGTGGGAGGGGGGGGGGGGGGGGGGTAAGGGGGAAACCTTCTTTCAGTCACTTCCTGGCGAGGAAGTGACCGGACCAGAGCTTCAGCAGCGGCGGCGCAGTGCTGGATACATCGCGGAGCGGGAGATGCCTCACCTGGGATTGCCATTTGAGGCTCCGGAGTGTTAGGCTTGCTCGACGACATCGCGGAGCTGTGGGCTACAGAGCTCCCGACGCTGACCAACATTGCGGAGCCCTGCGACCCTTTGTGGGGGCAGCCAGCGTTGAATCTCCGCCCAGCTCGTCCTGCGGGCTTCGGGAGCCGCGGTCTCCAGTGGGAGGTGGCCGATTCAGAGGTCTAGGCCACTGAGGATGTTCTTCCGTTCGACGTCAAGGTTCCATCGTTCCTGGCGAGAGGGCCTGAACATCGCGGGGGGCTCGGGAGGCCACGACCACGGGTGAACATCGGGGAACATCAGCGAGGAGGTTGACTGGACTTTGGTGCCTTCCATCACAGTGGGGAACTCTGGTGCTGTTGTGGGGATGTTTGTGTTGTGGACTATCGTGTTCTGTGTTTTTTATTCGTTGTCTCTTACATGAAGACAATGACAATAAAGTTGAATCAAATCAAATCAAATCAAATCTACCCCACCTGCTCCCTCATGATGTTGTATACCTCTGCAAGATCACTCCTCATCCTCCTGCACTCCAAGGAATAAAGCGCCTTGCTTGCCCAAACCTCCCCCTATAGTTCAGGCCCTCGTCCGGACCACATAAGGCAATTGTAACATCTCTGATATAAATTTAAAATCTGAATAAAACAGTCTGATGAAGGGTCTCGACCGAAACGTCACCTATTTCTTCACTCCATAGCTGCCTCACCCGCTGAGTTTCTCCAGCATTTTTGTCTACCTGCAATTGTAACATAATTTTTATACTCAATACCCTGACCGACGAAGGCTTCTTTAGTTTTAGAGATACTGCGCAGAAACAGGCCCTTTGGCCCACTGGGTCCGCGCCGACCAGCGATCCCTGCAAATTAACACTATCCTACACATGCTTTTATCGTACTTTCACATTGTCCAAGCCAATTTAACAACATACTCGTATGTCTTTGGAGTGTAGGTGGAAATCGAAGATCTCTGAGAAACCCCTTGCAGGGCACGGGGAGAACGTACAAACTTCATACAGACAGCACTCGTCTGGATTGAACCTGGGTCTCCGGCGCTGCAAGGCAGCAACTACCGCTGCGACACTGTGTCGCCCTGATCTACCTGTGAAACCGTTTTCAAGAAACTTTAAACCTTGATTTTACAGAACGGTGTGTGGGCTCAAGGAAGAAAGCGGAAGGGGTGGAGAGAGGGAGAAGATGGAGAGGGAGGGAGAAAAAAAAGGAGGGAGGGTGGGAGGGAATGGGGAGGGAGGGAGGGCGAGAGGGGAGAGATGGAGGGAGAGGGAGAGGGCGAGGGGAGGGAGGGGGAGGGAGAGACAGGAAGGAGGGAGAGGGAGGCTTCCAAAATGGCTTCTACATCATCATCTGGTGCTAAAAGCAGAAAGCAGCTGTTCAAACAGCAGTAGACAAAGAGATGACAATGAATGCACTGTCAAGTAAGGTGCGTAGAAGACATGTCAATTGGTAGCAAAGTTATGCATTCTTGTACTCTTGCATGGGTATGACCGCACATTTAAAAAAAACAATTTTCAGCAAATGGCACCGTGCAAAAATATTGATTTCCTCAGCAAAATACTGATTTTCAGGTACTAGAATACTGAAATGCTCTGACAAAACTTGGCAGCTCTGACTAAAGGGGACAAAGTGCTGGAGTAAACCAGCGGGCCAGGCAGCATCTCTGGAGCACATGAGGTGTTGTTTTGGGTTGGGACCCTTCTTTAGTTCAGACTGAGTTTCTCAAGCACTTGTGTCCTTTCCCTTCTGTTCCTTTGTTCACTGCTAAGCTGTCACTCTTTAAGCTACCTAGAGGGGAGAATGGGTTGAGAGAAAGGTAGTTCAGCCATTATTGAATGGCGGAGTGGACTTGATGGGCTGAATGGCCTGATTCTGCTCCTATGAATGATGAACTTATGCTGGGGCCTGGGCAATCGCCTGTTGTGAATTGCATATCAGGAAATGGATATTCCAAATGCTCATATTTGCACGATATTAACCAACTGCAATCTTTAGCTTTTCTCCGTCTTGTTTTGTGACACTTTGATGATGCTTTGATTTTGGTGAACAAAGATTCATGTCACCATCATTGGTTGCCTTCAATGTTTAGTGTTGATTATGAGGATTATGTGTGGTGCCTTTACTAAGAGCTGGTTGGATTTAGACCCAAAGATTTTAATGACAAAAAGTTTAAAAATGATACTTCAGCACAATTGTTCAATGTCACAACTGCCAGCACTCAATGAAGTCAGAATAATGTAGGGTGGCAATCTGAACAGTAAGTAAGTTATTTGTGAATTACTTGTATTCGTATTGTATTGTATTGTATTCAAATTTATTGTCATTGTCTCAGTTAGAGACAACGAAATGAATTTCCCTTACAGGCAGTATCATAAAAATAAAAATAAAAATAAATAAATAATAAAACATATTAAAAATAAAATAGAATTTTAAAAAAAGCACCAAACACTGAAAGTCCACGACACAACATAACACAGTGGCACCAAGGTGAGGAAGGCATCATAGTCCAGCCAGCCTCCCCTCCGTTCTTCCCAGATGTTCACTCGTGGTCGAGGCCTTCCTAGCACCCGCAGTCGCCGCCCCGGGTGGCCCGATGTTCAGGCCCTCACGCCGGGCTGTTGGAACGCCGACGCCGAACCCCAACGGTGAACATCCTCCTCCTCAGCGGCCCGGACCTCCTGATCAGCCGCCTCCCGCAGCCGGAGTCCGCAGCAGCTCCCGAGTCCGCAGCAGCTCCCGAGTCCGCAGCAGCTCCCGAGTCCGCAGCAGCTCCCGAGTCCGCAGCAGCTCCCGAGTCCGCAGCAGCTCCCGAGTCCGCAGCAGCTCCCGAGTCCGCAGCAGCTCCCGAGTCCGCAGCAGCTCCCGAGTCCGCAGCAGCTCCCGAGTCCGCAGCAGCTCCCGAGTCCGCAGCAGCTCCCGAGTCCGCAGCAGCTCCCGAGTCCGCAGCAGCTCCCGAGTCCGCAGCAGCTCCCGAGTCCGCAGCAGCTCCCGAGTCCGCAGCGGCCGAGCCGGGCAGCGTCGCAGGACCCCGCGCTGTCCATCAGCGCCGCCCGCGTTGGGAGCGTTACAGTTCACATCTGAAGACATCAGCACTAACATAGGACGTCACACCTCTGTAATAATTCTCCAGGTGCCGATTGGAATTTGGAAAGTTACATAGTTTCAACATACAGTCCATATACAAGCACAATTCCCAATTAGCAAAGTGCACAGAAATAGTTTACTGAGCCCACCGCACATAAGAGGTGCCAGGTTTTGGCACTTTTTGCAAAGTCCTGTCTTCACTCTAGATCTTATGGGCATTGCCCCAATCCAGGCAAGCACCTTGGACTTGTGGATTGACAGGCGAATTGACACCCCTCTCCTCGCCAGTCCGGCACTGAAGCAGGGTAATGTCGGCCGGCGATATGACCAGAAAGTACATTGTAAATGAACTACTGTTCATATCCATAGATATCACCGTTAACGTAGAATGTCACACGACTGCCGTAATTCTTCAGGTACTGATTGGAATTAGGAAATTTCATCAAAGGAAAGGGGAGGGGAAGAAATCCATGTTCCGGTTGCATCCTCTGTTCAGATATCATGTTGCTTGCATTCATCTGTAAAATAACCCAAATTAGATTAAATGAAGTCTATGGAAAGAGAAAGAACAAATCCAGTAGGAAGGGTCTCGAACCGAAATGTCATTCATTTCTTCTCTCCAGAGATGCTGCCTGACCCGCTGAGTTACTCCAGCATTTTGTGTGTCTATATTTGCACAATCTTTTTTCCTGCATTCGCCGCAAGTGGCAGATTTCATCCATTTTTGCTGCCTCACCTCTCTGTCTTGTAATATCGCCGTCCTCCAATTTAGAGAGCCGACTCTGTGACAATGCCAATTCGAACTCATTCATGATCACCACCACTAAAGCACTCCCCACCTATCCAGCCGAGACCAGCATCTCGTCACAATGCCACCAGCACCGACACCCACCCTCCCCCCTCCAAATCCCGCACGTGTCTGCAAACATCCATATAGCAGTGACTGACATGTACCTGAACTCAGCCACCCAATTGTCATATGAATGATAGTAAACACAGAACTCGTATATAACCTCATAAACACCAACAAATTGTAAACCCCAATCAATATTAGTGCAAAAAGCCCAAAGTCTGCAACAAAGACACTTCATAGTTTAGTTTGTTTTGTAATGTTCATGGTTGTTGGGAAGAAACTGTTCTTGCAACTAGACGTCGAGGCTTTCAGACTCCTGTACCTTCTTGCTGATGGTACGTGTAAATGTGCAATGTGGGCAAGGTGGTGGGGGTCCTTGATGATGCCTTTGAGGCAGTGCCTCCTGTAGATCCCTTCAATTGTGGAAGGGTCAGTACGTGTGATGGACTGGGCAGTGTCCACCATTCCTTGTAATCTCCTTTGTTTCTAGGAGTTTGAGAAGCTAAACCAGCCCGAGATGCAACCAATCTACATGCTCTCAACTGCACACATGTAGAAGTATTCATGGACATACTCATGTAGGATAGACTAGTGTACGGATGATTGCTACACAACATGGACTCGATGGGCCAACAGGCCTGTTTCCATGCTTTATCTCTAAACTAAACCATACCAATTCATGGAATGTTCAAAGTTCTTTAATGTTGTAAAGCAGGTGGGAACCGTGGACCTTAGTAATGAGGGGCTGAAGTTGACCATAAAAATTCCACAATATCTAGCTCGTCCAGTGCCGTCAAATGCTCATCATATGTTAACCCACTTATTCCAAGCATCATTCTTGTAAACCTCCTCTGGACCCTCTGCAGAGCCAGCACATCCTTCCTCAGATATGGTGCCCAAAATTGCTCACAATGCTCCAAATGCGGCCTGACCAGCGCCTTATAGAGTCTCAGCATTACATCCCTGTTTTTGTATTCTAGCCCCCTTGAAATATATTGCGCTTGCCAATGGGAGGGAGAGAGAGAGAGAGATGAGGGCGGGCTGTTACGTTTTGACCACAAGTTGGAGAATGAGAATCGCATGGGGCGAGCACAAATTGAAGGGTTTCAAACAAGAGTGAACCCTCTGAGGTGAGGCCTGCCTGCCTGCGTCTCACAAATACAGGCAAGGCAGCCTCTCCAAGGGAAGATCAGCCACTGAGCCATTGTAATCAAAGATCCTATTGAGAGCAAGATAGTCCACTCCTGCTAAATCTAATGGGCTGATTTGTAGTACGCAACGGAGCGGAATGAGGGCCATTTCTTCGGCCATTTCAGTAACCCGACCCGATTTTGTATATTCCTCTCGCAGTGTAATCAGCGTTGCGGGGGAACAGTTTGTGTGTGTGATATAGGGTTAGATTCATAATTCATAATTCAGTTAATTTTTGTTAAAGATTAATATGTTTATAAATTATAATTCTGTTAATTTTCTTTTAATGTTTTTTTAAACATTTATTTTTAAATGGCTCATGTGGTGTGTTTAAGTTGCTTTTATATTAACTTGCACTCTGTAATTCATCTAACCACAATGTTCACAACTGCAGTATTTGGAAAAATAATAGCAATATGAAGATTGCAGTTGCTCTACTCTTGGAATGTTCCTTTTTGGCGGTCTGAAGAACGACAACTGGGGTATCCAACAGATCTCTATTCAAAAGTTCGATTTCCAGTATACAGGTTCTCAGACAAGTCTGCCCACAACGGTGGTCAGCGCTGAACTAACGCGCGCAAGTGAAAACCACGTGAAACATGCGGCCCCTCCTGAGTCACGTGACCGCGGCTTCCGAACGCCGGGTTCGATCTCTGCATACGCCAGCAGGCGCCGCTACATGGCCACCCCCAGAATCCGCAGTACGGAAACGCACGGGTGAACGGACGGTTTGACCGGAAAGCGTAGTCCGAGGTCGCGGGGCGAGCGTAACAGTAGGGACGGGTAGAACAGGACCGGAGGGGTGCGAAAAACACGAACGAGGGATGGGCGTAACAAAGGGGACCAGCGAAACATGACCGGGGGTAACAGGTGCAGAGGGTGGCAAAACGGCTGGCGGGCATCCTCTACGCCGCGGAGTAGCCACTGTCACCGGGCTATCCTCGTTGACGTGTGCTGGCTTAAGGCGGCTCACGGAGACGAACTCCTCCTTGCCACCCATGTCCAATGTGAACATCGAGACACCAGTACTGAGCACCCGGTATGGACTCTCGTACACCCGCTGTAACGGCGAGCGTTGAGCATCTCTACAGAGAAAAACATAAGCACAATCCCGTAACATAGTAAGCACATGCACCGCAGACGAACCATGCCGGGAAGTGGGAACCGGGACCAAAGTGTGCGCCCGCTCGCGGAGGTCCGCTAGCAACACTGAAACCGGGACCTTCTGGTCCCGGGGATCAGGCCAGAAATCCCCGGGAACTAGCAAAACCGAGCAATAACTCGGTCAAGGGGGTTTTGAGGTCTTCGTTAGGCGTTGTTCTGATGCCTAGGATGACCCAAGGTAACTGGTCGACCCAGTCTGGGCCTGTGAGTCGAGCTATCAACGCCAACTTGAGGTGCCTGTGGAAATGCTCAGCCAACCCGTTGGACTCTCGGTGATAAGTGGTAGTCTGATGCAGCTTCCCGCCATATAGCTGCGCCATACCACACCACAGGGAGGACGTGAACTGGGCCCCACGATCGGGAGTAATATTTGAGGGGACCCCGAAACGAACGATCCAATTGGAGACAATGGTACATACCTCAGCAGAGGTATCCATTAACGGTATCGCCTCCGCCCACCTGGTAAAGCTGTCCACGATGGTCAGAAGTGAGTAGCCCCGCGCGAACACGGCAAGGGACCTACCAGTTCAACATGGATGTGCGGGAACCTGCCGTGTGCCGGGACGGTGAAATCCTGGACCGGCGGGTGCACATATCTTTGCACCTTAGAGGTCTGGCATGGGATGTAGGAACAAGCCCATGCTGCGACCTGCTTCCTTAACCCGTGCCAGACGAACTTCGCTGCAACCAAGGCAGAGATGGCACGAATGGACGGGTGCGCCAGGCTGTGGATAGTGTCGAAAATCCGCCGCCGCCAAGCGACTGGAACAATGGGACGGGCTTTGCTCATGGAAACATAGAAACATAGAAATTAGGTGCAAGAGTAGGCCATTCGGCCCTTCGAGCCTGCACCGCCATTCAATATGATCATGGCTGATCATCCAACTCAGTATCCCGTACCTGCCTTCTCTCCATACCCTCTGATCCCCTTAGCCACAAGGGCCACATCTAACTCCCTCTTAAATATAGCCAATGAACTGGCCTCGACTACCCTCTGTGGCAGGGAGTTCCAGAGATTCACCACTCTCTGTGTGAAAACAGTTCTTCTCATCTCGGTTTTAAAGGATTTCCCCCTTATCCTTAAGCTGTGACCCCTTGTCCTGGACTTCCCCAACATCGGGAGCAATCTTCCTGCATCTAGCCTGTCCAACCCCTTAAGAATGTTGTAAGTTTCTATAAGATCCCCTCTCAATCTCCTAAATTCTAGAGAGTATAAACCAAGTCTATCCAGTCTTTCTTCATAAGACAGTCCTGACATCCCAGGAATCAGTCTGGTGAACCTTCTCTGCACTCCCTCTATGGCAATAATGTCCTTCCTCTGATTTGGAGACCAAAACTGTACGCAATACTCCAGGTGTGGTCTCACCAAGACCCTGTACAACTGCAGTAGAACCTCCCTGCTCCTATACTCAAATCCTTTTGCTATGAAAGCTAACATACCATTCGCTTTCTTCACTGCCTGCTGCACCTGCATGCCCACTTTCAATGACTGGTGTACCATGACACCCAGGTCTCGCTGCATCTCCCCTTTTCCTAGTCGGTCACCATTTAGATAATAGTCTGCTTTCCTGTTTTTGCCACCAAAATGGATAACCTCACATTTATCCACATTATACTGCACCTGCCAAACATTTGCCCACTCACCCAGCCTATCCAAGTCACCTTGCAGTCTCCTAGCATCCTCCTCACAGCTAACACTGCCCCCCAGCTTAGTGTCATCCGCAAACTTGGAGATATTGCCTTCAATTCCCTCATCCAGATCATTAATATATGGAGATATCGCAAAGGACGTGCACGCCAGCGGCGCCACAGGGCACCTTAACCAGCTTGAGCCCTGATTCAGCATTGCGGTAAACCTCCATACCGGCATCTGCCTGTTGGGCAGCGGCCAGCTCCTCATAATCAACGCCGAGGCTAAGCGCTGAGACTTCAGGCAGCGCTGGACGGGACAACGCGTCAGCCACAACGTTCAGCGTCCCTGCCATATGCCGAATATCGGACGTGAATTCGGAAATGTAGGCGAGGTGCTGTTGTTGTCTGGCAGATCAGGGGTCAGACACCTTGGTCAAAGCAAACGTTAGTGGCTTGTGATCTGTGAATGCAGTGAAAGCGCGCCCCACCAGGAAATAGCGAAAATGGCGGATCGCTAGGTAAAGTGCGAGGAACTCCCGGTCGAAAGCACTGTATTTAACTTCAGGGGTTCACAGATGCCTGCTGAAAAATGCCAGCGGCACCCAGCGACTACCTACGCGCTGCTCGACAACGGCGCCTACCACGACGTCGGAAGCATCTATGGTGAGGGCCGTTTGGGCTGACGCCCTAGGGTGCTCCAGCATAGTGGCGTTGGCCAATGCGGTTTTAGCCCCCTCGAACGCCTTCTGTGCCTCCTTACACCAGACCAGGTCTTTAGGCTTCCGGCCAGGCATTGGAACAACGGCCGCATGATTGCGGCTGCTGATGGGGCGAATCGGTGGTAGAAGTTAACCATCCCGATAAACTCCTGTAGACCCTTGACCGATAGGGACCTCGGGAAGCGACAGATGTCGATGTGTCATATGCCTTATGGTGAATGAATACGAGGACAGGATCAACTAAGGTGGTATCAGGTCGTAGCAGAACATCTCTGCGTGTGTGACATTTTGAGGACAGTTCATGTGAGGGGAGGATTCTACGAGAGATGTGGCCTGCGATGTAAGCCAGTGTATTCTCTTCAGGGAGATCAAGTGACATGCTGAAATCTACATTGCTCTGTTGTGCCCTATTGGTGTGGGAGATAAATGGAGATGATTTATTGACTCTGTCCTTTGTCAGTGTTTGCAGTGTTAAGAGAAATTTTGCATTGTCAGGTGAACAGTTTACACTTAGAGATGGCTTTATCAGTTCAGCTACCATGACCAATCTAAAGCACAGCGAAACTCCTTCACTGATGGATTTTCTCGGAATCTGCCCTTTCGCCGAATGGTCGAGAATAAATTCTCAACGACATCCTCATTAAGCCTGGATGTGAGCATGAAATGAGCGCCTGTGTTTTCCTTTATGTGCTGCCACCGCTGTGAAATGCAAGAAATTGCAAGCCGCCATCCTTTGATAAACCACATTTTTTGCTCCCAGCACTTTTAAGCTTTGGAGTACAGGCAAGCATGATTGAAAGAATGACCAATGCGCAGAGTTTTCAGACATGGGCCTCCTTAATTTTTTTTGGGCCTTGAGACACCTGCTGTTAAATGCATCAAACAGTCCGTCTATCATTCCAATGAACTCCGCAGTATGCAGCCTCCCCAGGCAACTTTCCATCATAGATGAATAGGTAAACACGCCTGATGCTACTGAATGGCTGAGCACTTGCGCTGCTTTGTTGACTCTCATTTTAGAGAAGCTGTTTTGAACAAAGTGGCCTCTGGTCAGTTTATGGACTTTTCTAATGTGCAACTGTGATTCAATTTCAAAAAATGCGCGAATATGTGCCCACTTTATACGTTTCTTTTTGCCATCTTCTCCAATGACCTCAAAAACATACTTCTCCAAATTTGATCTTGTGTTTTTTAGCAAGTGTGGCGGGTCATGCAGGCAAACGATCTTGGCTTCTCCGTGGATGAAGAAAGGATGATTTTCTGTCACACCCAAGTTGTTGTAGAGTCGAACATTGCTTGGGCCTTGGTCACAAACCACGGCCTTAGGCTGTAGTCCAATTGCCTTAACCTTATGTAAGCATTCATCCGCAACTCCCTTGTCAATTCTTCCCTTCCCTCCCGCTCCACCCCTTCCCCGGGCACTTTCCCTTGCAACCGCAAGAGCTGCTATACCTGTCGCTTTACCTCCCTCCTCAACTCCATTCAAGGACCCAAGCAGTCGTTCCAGGTGCGACAGAGGTTCACCTGCACCTCCTCCAACTTCATCTATTGCATCCGCTGCTCTAGATGCCAGCTGATCTATATCAGTGAGACCAAGCGTAGGCTTGGCGATCGTTTCGCCGAACACCACCACTCGGTCCGCACTAACCAACCTGACCTCCCAGTGGCTCAGCACTTCAACTCCCCGTCCCATTCCGTATCCGACCTCTCTGTCCTGGGCCTCCTCCACGGCCAGAGTGAGCAACACCGGAAATTGGAGGAACAGCACCTCTTATTCCGCTTGGGGAGTCTGCATCCTGGTGGCTTGAACATTGATTTCTCACAAATCTGTTAACCCTTGCTGTCTCCTCCCCTTCCTACCTTAGCCCTCGGGCTCCTCCTCCTTTTTCCTTTCTTCTCCCCGCCTCCCTCCAACCCCTATCAGTCTGAAGAAGGGTTTCGGCCCAAAATGTTGCCTATCTCCTTTGCTCCATAGATGCTGCTGCACCCGCTGAGTTTCTCCAGCATTTTTGTGTACCTTCGATTTTCCAGCATCTGCAGTTCCTTCTTATACAAATGTTTGCAGTTTGTCCGCCCTTGTGCAGTCTCGCCACAGAAAGTAACCTACAGGTTGTTTCCATTTCCCAAACAGGCCTCTAACCATGAAAACGAGAGCATGGTTTGCAGTCCGTGATATCTTCCCTAGCGATCCAAAGTCCTCAAAACCCTCGACTGTATCTTCAGAAATATTGTACGCGAGGCCTGCACGTAGACTCGTTTCATCAAAGGAGACTATACAGACTGTATCCCTCTCTGTCATGCCTGCTACCCTGTCCTTCAAAAGCTCCAAGGTCTTAGGGGGAAAACCCGGTCTTACTTCGACATTACGCAACCATCTATGCAGGGATGAAATTGATGGAAGTGTGGATATACTCTGGCTAAAGTGATATACTCGGGGACTCTGGTGGTAGAGGGACAAGGCAACTATCTTGTCTGAGTAACTCCATCGTCTTCCTCTTGCTCTTCTATGTCCTGGCGCATTCTGCAATTGTGATGCAAAGAAAGACATTGCTTTTTCTTGTAAAAATTCTCCTCCAATCAAGTCACTAATTGCATTGCTTTCTGTAGTTCCCTTTTTCGTTGATTTCTTCATCTGTTGCACCCTTTTCTTGAGGCGGAAACTGCACTGTCTTTCATTCTTCAGAGCTCTTCTGTGATTTACATCTGGTGTGAATTGAAGTCCATTCTCACGAATCTGATCCGCAGCTAAGCAGTAAGAATGGTCGGCCTGTATGTTGTGTGACACTGCCGAGGGAAAAAAAAGTTAGAATGGGGTTAAAAGAGGTATACAAATGAAATGGATTTAGCATATACATGTAAATAAATCAGCATCTACTGGTTATTCTCATTTGAAATTAGTGTGATGCACCAATTTCAGGCTACAAAAATTGAAAGGTAAATAATGACCTTGTGTGAAACTGTCTCCCAGGACGCGTTGCTTTACTGCGGCTGTCCGCTGCCCCGGTCCCAGTCATGGTTCCTCTTTGTCCGCTCCACTCTCACCAAGGCTGATGGTGGCCGCATGCCGCCCGGACACAGATCTGGCGAGTGGCGATCCGTCGTTTGTTCTGGAATGTTCTCGAACATCTCACACATGAAAATATAAGTGTCATACATGCTATTACATATTGTGCCACTGACAATTGTATCAGTTAAGGACCTGTCCCACGAGCATGCGACTCCATGCGGCAAGCGCGTCCTAACATGGTCGTTTGAGCCGTACGGCCTCGCGGGGCCGGTCCCACTTCGATCGCCGGAGCCATATGGAGTTGTGCGGACCTGGTCCCGACATCTCGCGGGGCTCCGAAAAACTTACCGTGTTCAAAAATTCCGCGCGGCAACGGCCTATCGGCCCGCAGCCGCCTCGACGGGCATACACAGCGTCTCGACGCCGTACGTCACGTGCGAACTTCCCGCGGACTTCGCTCGAACTTCACGTCACTCACTCGACCTCCGCGCGGCCCCCGCTTCCGGTTTGTTCGCGCTCGCCGCATGCAGGCGCATGCTGGTGGGACCGGTCCTGTACGGGGATCACTCGATCTCCGCGCGGCCCCCGCTTCCGGTTTGGTCGTGCTTGCCGCATGCAGGTCGCATGCTCGTGGGACAGGCCCTTTAGGATACAGCATTGTAATTCAGCAAAAGTGAGAAAATAAATTTTATTTTAAAAATTACTTGCCTCTTTGCTGCTTTGAAGCTTCGGTGAAGATGTGAGGTTCTCATTCTTCCTCTCAAGTATCCTGCGTTGGGTAGACAGTTGTTTCGATGGGTTAGGGATGTCAGAGAGCCTTAGACCTGCATTCCAATTTAGCCTGTTCTTGGTCTGCTTGTTGGAAAACTGGTCAAGTTCGAAATGCTCAGAACAAAGACGGCAGTTATTTGACAAGTACTCCGCAGTTGGGTGTTGGAGATCATGTCGACAAGTATTCTGGACCCACTGTCAACATCTGAAATTACAGAAAATATCATGCAGTCAATATGTTCTTATTCTACATTAAATAACAGAAAGGTAGAAAGAAAATGCTCTTGAGGAGAAGATTTTTACAAGGATGTTACTAGAGGCCTCGACTGTATCTGAGACAAAGTGGAGCACCCAGCTCTAAGATCTGAACTATATTGGAAGTTCGGGCAGACTTTATCAAATTGTCAGTACAAAACATAGCCAATATGTTCTTATTCTGCATTAAATAACAGAGAGGTAGAAAGAGGAGAAGATTTTTACAAGGATGTTGCCATGAGGACTCGACTATCTGAGCTCTATGATCTAACTACAATGAAAGATTGAACAGGCTAAATAAAATTTTCAATATGCCACAGAAGTTATAAATGTTTTCTTACCTTTCCTCCTTAACGGGGAACCTGAAGAAAGACAGTCGGGTTGCCTACATTGCCGATTGGAGCAATTTACCGCAGAGCAGAATGCAACACTAGTAGACGTCGACGCCATGGCCAAAGCAAATATACGAGTGCGGAGGCGGACGCAAGATGGACGGAGGTACACAAAATTGCTGGGGAAACTCAGCGGGTGCAGCAGCATCTATGGAGCGAAGGAAATAGGCGACGTTTCGGCCCGAAACGTCGCTTATTTCCTTCGCTCCATAGGTGCTGCTGCACCCGCTGAGTTTCCCCAGCAATTTTGTGTACCTTCGATATTCCAGCATCTGCAGTTCCCTTTTGAACGCAAGATGGACGGAAGCTGGTTACGGAAATGGGTCCTATAATTACCCATGAATCTGCCCATGTCCGTACTACGTGTTTTTCGTAGGAGTGGTCCATCTTGCTCCGCTATAGGACCTTTGGTCAAAGATACTAGAGGAGCAAGATAGACCACTCCTACGAAATCCAATGGACTGACGTGTAGTACGCATCGGAACGCAAGGGAACGTCACTTCCGCCATTTTAGGAATAAGACCCCGATCCCCGTTATGCCTCTTGCAGTTTAATCCACGCCAGCCCATTGGATTTAGCAGTTTATCTTGGTCTCTTAGCCTTCAATGTTAGACCATTATTATGTTTGTTTATAATAAATAAGGTGCTTCTTTCAAAAAAATGAAAAGGGAAACTGCGTATAAAATGGGCGACAATGCGCAATGAAAGGTCTTTGGACCACATGCATTCGCTGATCTTTGGTTTAATCAGTGTTGTGGGGGAACGGTATGTGTGTGTTTCTGTGTGTGAGAGGCAAGATAGAGATAACAGATTTCAAAGTTCCTCATGGATCGTAAGCAACATTGATTTAAAGCAACTCATGATGTACATACGCCATTCTCATGATGTACATAAACCATAAAGGCAATTATATTTCCCTTTATTTTTTGCCCATAAGATATAGGGAACATAAGCCATAAGCCAATATATTTGCCTATATTTATATATTATAAACACTTGTATATATTATATACAGTATATGATACACACATAAATGTGATATTGTTGTATATAATTAAAACACACATACATATTTATCTAGTTTCTTATATATATGAACACATATTCATTTTGATGCCTATATGTGTGATATATATGTATATAAATATATATCACATATGTATATTTCTCTAGTTTCTTTCTTGTTATCTCTAATTTTGTTGAACTTTTTTTCTTTCATTCAACCTCTCTCTCTGTAATCATAATATTGTGAATAAAATATAAATGAAATCATGCCAACATTTTTTTCATTCTATATAGTGTAAAGAAATATAGTGTATACACACCTACATTGATGCAGAAGTGCGAGCATTAGACATGAATACTGTGCACTGCTACAATAGTTTAGTTTTTAATTTAACATATATTTGAGGGAAATCTACATATATTTGAGGGAAATGAGTTACCGTATTTCCCGGCAATGAAGACGCACCACCATTTGAGTTGCTAAATTTTGAAAAAAGGATGGCGGGACAGGATCAAGGGTTTGGTTTAGTCCATGGGTCCGCAGCCTTTTTTTGCATAGGGGCCAGGACCCTCCAGGACTAGCTGCAGTTCCCAGGTCACCTGCGAGCCCCGGGTCTAGCTGTGGCACCGCTGTCCGGTTCCAGTGGCCGCTCACAGCCACCCGAGCTACTGAGTGAATTTTTAAATGTGAATATCTCATCACTAAACATTTGTCGGTTAGCAGTACAGTATATTGCATCAATCCACTCAATTTAAAATCATTCTACATCAAAATTCATAAACAAGGATAACCCTTTTTATTTCTGTCATTTACGGTAAGATTTACATAATTTATTGTTTTATGTGTGAGATATACAGGGTGTTCAGAACAAAGACGGCAGTTCTTTGACAAGTACTCCGTAGTTCGCTGTAGTAGATCTTATCAACGAGTATTCTGGACCCACTGTCAACATCTGAAATTACAGTAAAATATCATATAGAATTAACATAAGTACAAATCTGATTATAACTACATAACTGCAGAATGGATGATATGTCACTTAAATGCAATTGTTTTCAGGGGTGGGGAGAGACATGTACATTGAAGATGCATTTTTCCTCTAATAGGTCAATTTATGCCTACTGAATAAATTTCGTATTCATGCCTACTATATTCTGTTGTGCTCATGCAAAGCAAGAATTTCATTGTCCTATCTGGGACACATGACAATAAACTCTCTTAACTTGACTTGACTTGATTTATCTTAAATGTAGAAGAGCTTACAATACCATGCATGCCTTACGACAAGAACAAAACCAAAAATGTACAGCAGTGTAAAAATTGATACCTTTATTATTGTTTAAGAAGGAACTGCAGATGCTGGAAAATCGAAGGTAGACAAAAATGCTGGAGAAATTCTGCAGCATTTTTGTCTATCTTTATTATTGTGCTAAGTCTAGATCTATAAATGAAGACTTTCTAATAACTCGCTCATGTACCAATAAATGTCTTATATAACATAATACATTGTCGGGATCATAAGAATAGAATTATGTTACAGTCATCATACATTGGGAAGGAAATTAAGGCTTTAATGTGTGCTCCTCGTGGCATGTCGTTGTTCCCTATAACTCCATTTATCATGTATTTTAAACACCATTGATCCATGTACATTGTGTCCATTTAATACCATTTATCTTGTATTTTAAACACCACTGATCCGTGTACATTGTGTATATTTAACACTATTTATCATGTATTTTAAACACCATTGACCCGTGTACACTGTGTATATTTACCACCTGTATTTTAAACGCTATTTCAAACCGGCTTAAATACAAGCTGATTCAGGATCTCCGCCGCTTGGAGGTCCCGAATTGGCCGCCTCTTCCCGGAGACCGGGGCTTCATGATGTTATAGGCCGCGGGCCGACGGTCGGAGCTCTTCACCGGCGAGGAATCCCAGACGCCGCGAGGGAAAGTGCACGCTGCCCCTGCGACTAGAAGCTCCGCACACCGCGGCTTCAGGGTGTTATGGTCCACGGGCCAGCGATCGGAGCATTTATTCTGGCGACCCCCGGCTCCACGATCTGAGCTATAGGAAGAGATCGGGCAGGCCACACGACAGAAAGTTATAATTTTTTTCTTACCTTTCGTCTTTATTGGGGAACCTGAAGAAAGACTGCTATAAAGTGCTCGAATTGCTTACATTGGCGATTCGAGCACCATTAGCAGAACGGCTCGATAGGCGTGTAGATGTGGATGCCATGCAGAAGCCCGTTAAAAAATACCCTCATATATTTGATTCCCAAAATGCGTGAAATCAAATTACCCATGAGCCCATGACCGTACTACGGCTTTAACGTAGAGTGGTCTATATTTATCCTCTAGTATCTTTGGTCCCAGTGCTCCAACAGGGGCCCCTACAGGGAAGACCCATCAGTAGTGGTGACTCTGCTGGGTCCTAGTGCCCCCCCCCCCCCCCCACCCCAGGCTTACAGGAAAGTCCCATCAGTAGTGGTGACTCTGCTGGGTCCTAGTTCCTAGTTCCACAGAGAATTCTTCAAGAAGTCGAAAAGCTTTTATTTGCAAACATCAGCTGCAACACTCAGGGTAGACAACTGCCTGCCTGCTCCCTGACTGCTCACACATTGCAGCGGCTGGCTCCTTTTTATTACAGTTTTACAGTCATATCTCATCTACCTTATCTTGCATACTCATACTCCTCTTGTACCCATCCATCTCTTCTGACATTCTCTGTCCTGCCACCATTAACTTCCATTGTCTGTTCAGTCTTATCTAAATTCTTATATCTCTTCCCATATCACTTCTTCTTTCGCTACCCTTATTTCCCAGCTGCCACTCTAATCTTCCAGCTGACACTCTAACTCACTTATCGCCCTCTGTTTCGCTACCCTTATTTTCCAGCTACAACTTGCTTGTTACAAAGGTTACATACCATGTTACAATGTTGTATACCAGTTTATAGGTTGAATACAAAGATACAAATGAATTACTAAGAATACAAAGATACACAAGTAGAAATAAGTAACTTGTTTACTGGATAAATTATTTAATTAAGTGACTAATAATAACATGAATGTGCTGCTAAACGACTGACAATCACGTGAGTATTAAGTAAAATAGCTGACGTCTGATTACGTAAAATAGCTGATGTCTGCTGCTATGTGTATACTTCCCATTTGGTCTCATAGAAAAAGAAAACCACACACACATTTTCCCAGGTGGAATCACACATAGAGCCCTGAAATGCAGGGTTTTTAATGTTAGTGCAATGCTGTGCAGTGTTCTTTCTCTAGCTCCCTGGGAGACTGAGCCAAAAACACACCCCTATGTTTGTGGGGCAGGAAAAAAAGACCCAGCTTCCCTTACAGTCTTTGTTTAGTAGCCTTCTAAAATATATTCTCCGTTGGCGTAGCATTCCATCACCGAGGTCCGTTTTTCGTCTTCTCCCAGTAACAAAGCGTGTTACTTTACCGTAGCTTTCACTCGGTGAGACTCGGGATTACCCTCGAGCTGTGTCGGCTGAATAGCCTTGGGGAATGATTAAGGTCGTACCATATGGATTGGCCCTCCACCTGAACTGCTGTAGGCGAGGCCTTAGTAACTGTGAATGGTCCTTCCCTTCTTCGTTCATTCCATTTTCTTCGAAAGGCTCGGACATAAACTTGGGCTCCGGGCTTAATGGGCCCTTCCTCCTGGTCTGCCTCTGGTTCCTTTTGCTTTTCCTGTGCATAAATACTTATGTATCATAGTTAGCTGTTGCATATATTGTTTAGGTTCTACTCCTAATTGCTCCCAACTCGGTCCCTCATATGCATCTCTTCGTTTGGGCACCGGCATGGACCTGCCGGTGAGCATTTCGTGTGGTGTGAGGTGAGTCGTTCAATTAGTTTGCATACAGCAGCTCATTAATGCCAGTGGCAGGGAATCAATCCAATTGAAATTTGTAGTGGCACAAACCTTGTTTAGTGTGGCTTTCATGTCTGATGAATCTTATATAATTTTTTGAGGATGTAACTAGTAGAGTGGATAAGGGAGAACCAGTGGATGTGTTATATATGTGTTATTTCAGAAGGCTTTCGACAAGGTCCAACATAGGAGATTAGTATACAAACTTAAAGCACATGGTATTGGGGGTTCAGTATTGACTTGGATATAGAACTGGCTGGCAGACAGGAAGCAAAGAGTAGGAGTTTACGGGTCCTTTTCGAATGGCAGGCAGTGATTAGTGGGGTACCGCAAGGCTCAATGTAGGGACCCCAGCTGTTTACAATATATATTAATGATTTGGACGAGGGAATTGAATGCCGGAAGTGGCGGCGCTGCCTTGCAGCTGCGGCTCGCCTGCAGGCCGTTTGTCTTTTCTGTTTTTTGTTTTCTTTTGTCCCGTTGTTGCAGTTTATTTCGGTTTATTTAGTTGTGTATGTGTGGGGGGTGGGTGTGGTATGTTTTTTGACTCTTCCTTCAGGGGGGGATGGGACCTTTCCTGCCATATCCCCTGTCTCCGTGTCTGTCTGCGCTGAGGCCTATCGCGGAGCTGGCGGCCTCCAACTGCGACCGACCTCGAGGTTCCAGAGGCAGAGCCAGGACTTACCAACGAGGCTGGCCGACTTCGGGGCTGTGGTTGCGGTGCAACCCAACTTCCGACCCGACTTTGGAGCCTTGGAGGCTCGGCCGCGGGCCAGTGGACGACATTATCGGGAGCTCGCAGGTGGTGACCTGTTTTACCGGAGCTCCCGCAACTACAGCTGCGTCCGCTGGACTGGAGGGCGGCAGCTTCGGCAGCTTCGACCGCCCCGGGCCGCGGAGTTTGAACCGGCCCGCTTGCGGAGCACGGATTCAGCCGCAGAACTTACTTACCATCACCCGGCGGGGTCACAACATCGGAGGCTTGGATTGCCTCAGCACAGAGGGAGAGCAAGGAGGGAAGAGACAATGACTTTGGGACTTTAAACTGTGTTGAGTGTTTGTTATTTATTGTATGTTATGACTGCAGGCTAAACCATTTCGTTGCACTGAAAAGTGCAATGACAATAAATTGAATCGAATCCAAAACATCTCCAAGTTTGCAGATGACACAACGCTGGGGGGCAGTGTTAGCTGTGAGGAGGATGCTAGGAGGCTGCAAGGTGACTTGGATAGGTTGGGTGAGTGGGGAAATGCATGGCAGATGCAGTATAATCTGGATAAATGTGAGGTTATCCACGTTGGTGCAAAAACAGGAAAGTAGACTTTTATCTGAATGGTGGCCGATTAGGAAAAGGGGAGATGCAACGAGACCCGGATGTCATGGTACACCAGTCATTGAAAGTAGGCATGCAGGTGCAGCAGGCAGTGAAGAAGGTGAATGGTATGTTAGCTTTCACAGCAAAAGGATTTGAGTATAGGAGTAGGGAGGTTCTACTGCAGTTGTACAGGGTCTTGGTGAGACCACACCTGCAGTATTGCGTACAGTTTTGGTCTCATAATCTGAGGAAGGACATTCTTGCCATAGAGGGAGTACAGAGAAGGCTCACCAGACTGATTCCTGGAATGTCAGGACTTTCATATGAAGAAAGACAGGAAAGACTCGGCTTGTTCTCGCTAGAATTTAGAAGATTGAGGGGGGATCTTATAGAAACTTACAAAATACTGAAGGGTACACAAAAAAGCTGGAGAAACTCAGCGGGTGCAGCAGCATCTATGGAGCAAAGGAAATAGGCAACGTTTCGGGCCGAAACCCTTCTTCAGACTTTAATACTTAAGGGGTTGGGCAGGCAGGAAGATTATTCCCGATGTTGGGGACGTCCAGAAGAAGGGGTCACAGTTTAAGATTAAGGGGGGAATCCTTTAGGACCGAGATGAGAAACATATTTTTCACACAGAGAGTGGTGAATCTCTGGAATTCTCTGCCACAGAATGTAGTTGAGGCCAGTTTATTTACTATATTTAAGAGGGAGTTAGATGTGGCCCTTGTGGCTAAAGGGATCAGGGGGGTATGGAGAGAATGCAGGTACAGGATACTGAGTTGGATGATCAGCCATGATCATATTGAATCGCGGTGCAGGCTCGAACGGTCGAATGGCCTACTCCTGCACCTATTTTCTATGTCCTATTCACATTTTCCACCATGCCTTGTGACTGAGGGTGGTAAGCACATCAAAATATTTGTTTCACCCTTAAGGCCTGCAGTACCAGCTTAACTGTTTTTTTTAATAAAGGCTGACCCACTGACAGAGCTAATTATCGTTGGTATGCCAAATCGTGGAATTACCTCATTTGTCAAAAATGTTACCACCGTACCCGACCCTAGATCCTTGGAAGGTACAGCCTCCACCCATCTGCTGAGTCGATCAATGATTGGCAAAAGGCATTGTTTACCTCGTACTGTTTTCAACAAGTCCACCTAGTCAATTACCAAGTGTGTGAATGGCCCCTTGGTATGTGACCGATAGGTGTATTTATGCCCTTCCTGACATTATTTTGTGCACATACCTCACACCGGGACAAAACGTGACCTACTGAAGCCTGTAGACAAGGTGAACAAACCCATCCTTTTTTACCTTTATATGACTTCCCCCTTGCACAATGGTATAGTCCATGCGTTTCTGAAATTATAATGGTCAATAGGGTTGTAGGTGCCACTAACTGGCCTTCGTCAGTGGTCCACAAGCCCTCCGCATTTGACTTGGCTCCCCTCCGCCTCCACACCGTTTGTTCAGCTAATGTAGCCTCGCTCTGCATTTCAATGATATCCTCCTTTGTGGGCTCTGGGTCTAGGTTTACCTTAGGTACAATTATTGCCGATTCGCATCCAGATGCTTCATCCGCTGCAAGATATTCCTTCGTATCTGTTCAACTGCCCTTTTTGTGCACCTAACAATGGCTAATGCCCTTGGCTTTGCTAATGCCTTTATTAGGTCGGAAATGAGTTGCATATGTTGTATCGGATCCCCATTACTGTTGTTGAAGCCCCTTTGCTTCCATAATGCACCAAATACATGGCAGACCCCATGTGCAGAAGCCGAATCTGTGTAGATATCCATTTTTTCACCCTCCATCATTTCACATGCTTCTGTTAAAGCATTAATCTCTGCCAGTTGGGCTGAACAAGGTTGCTGACAAGCCTCCAACCTGATGGTATGAAACCCTGCTTGGAACACTTGCAACACTGCAAATCCTGCATGATATCCATCATGGTCCCGATAGCATGACCCATCTACAAAGGATATTTTTATCCTCATCATTCAAGGGCTCAGATTGTAAATCCGCTCTTAATTTAGAGAATACCGTCGTTTGACCCACGCAGTCATGGGGCTCCCCCTCATGACCAAGCGGGACATAGTCAGCTATGTTGCTCGTAGTACATTGTATGGTGATATCGGGAAATGTCAATAGCATCTGATACGCTGTTATCCTAGCCGCTGTAAGTACAAATTATCCCATTTCCAACAGCTACTTTGTGGTGAGTGTATATGATCACTGGATATTCCATAGAAACATAGAAAATAGGTGCAGGAGTAGGCCATTCGGCCCTTCGAGCCTGCACCGCCATTCAATATGATCATCCAACTCAGTATCCTGTACCTGCCTTCTGTCCATAGCCCCTGATCCCTTTAGCCACAAGGGCCACATCTAACTCCCTCTTAAATATAGCCAATGAACTGGCCTCAACTACCTTCTGTGGCAGAGAATTCCACAGATTCACCACTCTGTGTGAAAAATGCTTTTCTCATCTCGGTCCTAAAAGACTTTCCCCTTATCCTTAAACTGTGACCATTTGTTCTGGACTTCCCCAACATCGGGAACAATCTTCCTGCATCTAGTCTGTCCAAACCCTTAAGAATTTTGTAAGTTTCAATAAGATCCCCACCTCAATGTTCTAAATTCTAGCGAGTACAAGCTGAGTCTATCCAGTCTTTCTTCATATGAAAGTCCTGACATCCCAGGAATCAGTCTGGCGATGATGTCAGTCACAGATGTTGCTTTCTCATAAGCATAATACACCGCAGCCAGTCCCTGATAGCAGGGTGGATAACCCTGAGCCACCTCATCCAATTTTGTACTATAATATGCAACCGGCTGCTTTGCGTTTCCTGCACCCGTTTCCTGTGCCAATACTGCTGCCACGTACCCCTCCTGCCTGTTGGAAACATACAGATGAAAGGCTTTTTCATAATTAGGCAGGGCCAAGGACAAAGCCGACTGCAACTTCTGCTTGTCGTGTTAAACGCCACTCAGCCTCATCATGCCACTGCAGTATATTATTTAGGATTGTTTCCTTCATTATCTTTCTTAATGGCGTTACAATTTCAGCATACTCACCGCTTACCTTAAATTCGTAATTTGCCTGAACGACCCCTAGTCACCTAAGGCGGTATCCGCAAAATAATTTATTCTGCCCGTACAAACCCCTGATCTCCCAGGATGGTATCCACAGAATGCCATGTCCGCGCAACCCCCTGATACCGCAGGGTGGTATCCACGAGGTTTCATTTATCTCGCACAGTGCAGTATTTTCTTATCCCAAATATTGTTACTCACCACACAGCGCAGCCTTCTCGGACAATCCTCCGGGTCACCTTTTTAGAACTATGTAGTGCCAGATTCGTTGGATTGGAGAGGCCTTTTTGATCATCCAGACGCTTCTGTGTCCCCAGCGGTCCCCGTCTCAACAGGTTACTAGTCCAAATTAAGCGGAAAACTGCCTACCTTTTTTGCGGGTGGCCACTCATTTCCTGTTGTCCCAGGGAGCCCCTGTGGGGATAGGAAGCGCCCTTGGCTGGTCGTCCTTTACCGAACGGGCCTCTTTCCTACGCTGCCAACTATGCCAAATATGTCATGGTTACCGAGATTCAGAGTTGGATAAGATGACACAGACACGGAGAATTCTTCAAGAAGTTGAAAAGCATTTATTTGCAAACATCAGCTGCAACACTCAGGGAAGACAACTGCCTGCCTGCTCCCTGACTGCTCACACATTGCAGCGGCAGGCTCCTTTTTATTACAGTTTACAGTCATATCTCTTCTACCCTATCTTGCATACTCATACTCCTCTTGTACCCATCCATCTTCTATTCTGACACTATGTCCTGCCACCATTAACTTCTATTCTCGGTTCAGTCTTATCTAAATTCTTATATTTCTTCCCATATCTCTTCTTCTTTCGCTACCATTATTTCCCAGCTGCCACTCTAATCTCCCAGCTGTCACTCTAACTCACCTATCACCCTCTATTTCGCTACCCTTATTTTCCAGCTACAACTTGCTTGTTACAAAGGTTACATACCATGTTACAAGGTTATATATCAGTTTATAGGTTGAATACGAAGATACAAATGAATTTACTATGAATACAAAGATGCAAAAGCAGAAATAAGTAACTTGTTTACTGGATAAATGATTTAATTAAGTGCTGCTAAACGACTAACAATCATGTGAGTATTAAGTAAAATAACTGATGTCTGCTGTTATGTGTATACTTCCATTGACGTTGCAGTCTTCAGGCTCCTGTACCTTCTACCTGAATGTAGCGGGGAGATGAGTGTGTGGCCAGGATGGTGTGGGTCCTTGAAGATGCAGCCAGCCTTTTTGAGGCAGCGACTGCGATAGATCCCCTCGATGGTAGGGAGGTCAGAGCCGATGATGGACTGGGCAGTGTTTATTACGTTTTGTAGTCTTTTCAGCTCCTGGGCGCTCAGATTGCCAAAACAAGCCACGATGCAACCGGTCAGCATGCTCTCTACTGTGCACCTGTAGAGGTTACAGAGAGTCTTCCTTGACATACTGACTCTCCGTAATCTCAGGAAGTAGAGGCGCTGATGTGCTTTCTTTATGATTGCATCAGTGTTCTCAGACCAGTAGAGCTCTACAGAGATGTGCACGCCCAATAATTTTAAGCTCTTGACCCTTTCCACCATCGACCCATTGATATAAACGGGACTGTGGGTCCCCATCCTACCTCTTCGAAAGTCCACAATCAGTTCCTTGGTTTTGCTGGTGTTGAGGGCCAGGTTATTATGTTGGCACCATTTGGTCAGTCGGTCGATCTCTCTTCTATACTCTGACTCGTCCCCATCAGTGATACGTCCCACAACAGTGGTGTCATCAGTGAGCTTGATGATGGAGTTCGCACTATGACCAGCTACGCAGTCATGAGTATAGAGTGAGTACAGCAGGGCGCTGAGCATGCAGCCTTGAGGTGTTCCCATGCTGATTGTTATCGAGGCTCACACCTGTCCACCAATTCGAACAGTCTGTGGTCTGTGAATGAGGAAGTCGAGGATCCAATTGCAGAGAGATGCGCAGAGACCCAGTCCTGCGAGTTTGGTAACCAGCTTGGAGGGGATGATTGTGTTAAATGCCGAGCTGCAATCAATGAATAACAGCCTGACATATGAGTTTTTGTTGTCCAGAACGGAGTGGAGAGCAAGTGAGATCGCATCCACCGTTGATCTGTTGTGGCGGTGTTATGCGCTCCCTCTGCTGGTGTTATATGGTACTCACCTGTTTCTCTGTTTTCTCCCGAGTGCAGGCCTCGTGGCTGTGAGTCAGGAATCACGGGGTTAAAGGCTCCTGTACCCGATTGGCCAAGCTGCATCATGTGACTCGTCCGAAGCTTAAAAGCAGAGTCTCCCAGCATTCTCTCTCTTCTTCGCCCTGCACAAGGCAGTGAGCACCACGGCTGGTGTGAGCTGTGGGGGTTCTGGCCACATGGCATAGGAGTTTATGTATCTTCCTCGGTACATGTTAACAAATATTGACTTGGGACGGATGAGGGCTGGCTTTACTGTTTTTGTGTGTTTGTTTCAGGATTACATATCTTTTAGGCAGGTTTAGAGTCTCCGGTCCGACGGCCCATCGCGTGGCTGGTTGGAGTAACTGTTAAAATTGTTTGTCAGTCCATTCACCTTCCTGACTGTTGTTTGAATCAGGTTTGGGTTTTTGTCCTCAAGTGAAGTAATTAAATTATTTTTGAACTTGAACCTGGTTGTTGACTTATGTTACTCGGCTCTTGAAGTACCTGCTTTCGGGAGTCGTAACAAAATGGGGGCTCGTCCTAAACTTTTAGAACCCTAGACGTTTTGAGATTTTTTTTGGTAGGCTTCTGGTGACTGGAAGTCTGTGTTGTGAGATAAATATTTTTTTCTCTGCTTTGTGGTTGCATTTGTGAGCGGTGGAATAGCTTGTGATTTGGTGCTACATCAGAGATGGAATTTAAGGTGAAAGAGTTTGTTGAGGCTCCTAGTCAGGAGATGTTTGATAGGTGTACTAAGGAGAATTTGATTGTGCTGGCGGATAACTATGACGTGCCTATTGATAAGCATTCGAAGAAACAGTCTATAAAGACGGAGTTATGGTCTGCTTTGGTGAATAGTGAGGTGTTGCCTAGTCATACATCTCCTATACAGCCAGTTGAGAACATGGAGGTCGTCATTAAACTGAAGGAGATGGAGCTTGAGTCACAGAGAATGGCCTTAAAAAAGGATGAGCTCATGCATGCTCATGCTCTTGAAATGAAACGGCTTGAGCTTGATGAGGAAACTAAAAGGGCTGTGGAGGAAACCAAGATGGCCTTAAAGGAGAAAGAGCTCAATCTTGAAATAAAATGGCTTGAGCTTGAGGAGGAAACCAAACAGGCTGAATTTCAGCTGCGGGAGAAATAATTAGATACTTCCCGGTTCTCTTCTAAAGAGCTTGAGTTTGATGTGAGCAGAAATATTCGTTTGGTTCCACCGTTCAGTGAAAAAGATGTTGATAAATATTTCACTGTGTTTGAGCGTGTGGCTATATCACTGAAATGGCCTAAGGGCGTGTGGACATTGCTGTTGCAATGCGTCCTTGTTTGTAAAGCGCGTGAGGTATATTCGTCATTGTCTGTAGACAATAGCCTTGACTATGATTTTGTAAGAGCTGCAGTCATCAGAGCGTATGAGTTGGTTCCCGAAGCGTACCGTCAAAAGTTTCAGAAAATATGATAACCAAACATGTGTTGAATTTGCTCGCGAAAAGGAGGCTCTGTTTGAACGCTGGTGTGCTTCTCGGGGGTAAAAGATTTTGTACAGTTAAAGTCCTTGGTGATAATGGAGGATTTTAAAAACTGTTTTCCTGACAGAGTGACAACATATCTTAATGAGCAGAAGGTATATGAAGTGTCTAAGGCCGCTGTATTGGCAGATGAGTATGTGCTCACTCATAAGGCTGTTTTGGGGGAACGGTCCTCTGGTTTCAGTGGGAGACCTGTTGATCGTGGTGGTGCTGCTAGTAACGGTATTAAAAGTGTGTCTGTACCTGTGGATGGCAGCACTTCGAAGCAGTGGGAGGTCAAGGCTGATAAATATGACAGGGATTTGAGGGCTAAGGACGGTCCTATGTGCTTCTATTGTAAGGAGAGAGGGCACATTTTAAAATCGTGTCCCGCTCTTAAAAAGAAAAATGCGAAGCCGGTGGCTTTGGTCAGTACGCAGAAGGCACTTGCGATTCCTGTGGTGTCTGAGACTGATGGTTGTAGGAATTATTCTGCGTTCGTCATGAATGGTTTTGTGTTTCTGGAGGATAGGGGTAGTAAAGTTCCGGTGTCCATCTTGCGTGATACTGGTGCTTCTCAGTCCTTCATTTTGGATAATGTACTACCGTCTTCTGAGAAATCATCTGTTGGTTCTAGTATCCCAGTTGTAGGATTTGGTATGGATGGCATGGTAGGGCTATTGCATGCTGTTAACCTCGAGTCTGAGCTTGTTTCAGGTCGAGTAACTGTAGGGATACGGCCATGT
Source organism: Amblyraja radiata (assembly GCF_010909765.2). Taxonomy (NCBI): domain Eukaryota; kingdom Metazoa; phylum Chordata; class Chondrichthyes; order Rajiformes; family Rajidae; genus Amblyraja; species Amblyraja radiata. The sequence goes on from NC_045993.1 coordinate 18,834,323, forward strand.
TTTCCCATTGAGGGAGTGTCGTTGATTCTGGGTACCGATTGGCTGGGGATAAAGTTTTGGTCACTCCTGAAGTGACGGCTGTTCCTATGTTGCAGAGTCCTGATAAACTTGCTATGCAGCATCCGAAAGTTTTTGCATCATGTGCTGTCACTCGCGCTATGGCTAGAAACCAAGCTACGTTTGATGATGAAATTGACTTGAGTGAGTGTTTCCTTGTGGAGCAGGATGGTGGATCCTATGTTGCGCAGGGTGTGTCTACATCACAAGTTGCTGAAATGTCTGAGACTAAACCGGTGTCGTTGTCACGTGCTCAGTTGGTTTCTGAGCAGAAATGTGATGCCGCTTTGTCTGCTTTGATTGACAGCGCAGTGTCAGAGGTGGAAGTGGATTCCTTGTCAAAGGGATATTTTCTGAGGGATAACTTGCTAATGCGTAAATGGTCTCCTTTGAATGCATCTGGTCAGGATGACTGGAGCGTTGTTAAGCAGATTGTAGTGCCACATAGGTATCGGAATGAAATACTTACTTTGGCTCATGATAATCCTCTTGCTGGCCATTTAGGAGTTAATAAAACATACGACCATATATTACGACATTTCTTTTGGCCTGCGTTAAAGAGGGATGTAGTGCAGCATTGCAAGTGTTGTCATGCATGACAATTAGCAGGTAAACCAAACCAGACTATCGTTCCTGCACCCTTGTATCCGATACCTGTAGTTGGTGAACCTTTTGAACGTATTATGATAGACTGTGTGGGTCCACTGCCTCGAACGAAAGCTGGCAACAAGTTTTTGTTAACCATATTGTGTGCATCTACCCGTTTTCCAGAGGTGACATTACGGAAGATAACTGCTCCCACTATAGTGAAAGCTCTTACTAAGTTTTTTTCCTTGTTTGGTCTACCTAAGGTGATACAAAGTGACCAGGGATCAAACTTTATGTCTAAAGTATTTGCTCAAGTGTTGAAACAACTAGACATCAAACATTGTCATTCAAGCGCTTATCATCCTGAGAACCAATGCGCTCTCGAGCGTTTCCATCAGACATTAAAGTCTATGTTGCGTACGTACTGTCTGGAATTTGAGAAGGACTGGGATGATGGCGTTCATCTGGTGATGTTTGCAGTACGAGGAGTCGTGCAGGAATCTTTGGGTTTTAGTCCTGCTGACTTAGTTTTTGCCCATACAGTACGTGGTCTTTTAAGAGTCCTAAAGGAAAAGTGGTTACAGGAAGAAACTAAACAAAATGTATTGGAACACGTCAGTAACTTTAGATTTAGACTGCGGCGGGCATGTGAATTGGCTATGGAAAATCTTGAAACTGCCCAGACAAAAATGAAACAATGGTTCGATAAGAACGCTAAGAGCAGATACTTTATGCCAGGTGACAAAGTTTTAGTATTGTTGCCAATTCCTGGGTCTAGTCTGCAGGCTCGTTATAGCGGCCCTTATGGGTAGATAAGAAAATGGGAGAGAGAGATTACCTAATTGCCACTCCTGATCGGAGGCGTATAAATCAGCTTTGCCATGTAAACATGCTAAAACAATATCACGAGAAAAAGGCTGTGGGTTTTGAATCGGAGACGCTGTGTCCCACACTATCGTCCAAGCCTGTTTTGGCTGCGGTGGTGCTGCCCCCTGACACGGGTGATGAAGTGGGTGAGGCACGTTTATCTGTGGCAGTGATGCATGGTAAACTGTCTAATTCAGAGGCGTTGAAATCACTTCCATTTCGTTTGTCTCATTTGACTGAGAGTCATCGGAGAGATCTGATTTGGTTATCTCGTGTAAATCGCTGTTTTCTGATGTGCCGTCTCAAACTTCCATTCTAGAACATGACATTGACGTGGCTGATACCGTGCCCATTAAGCAACACCCATATCGTGTCAATCCAGACAAGCGTCGACGTCTAAAGAGTCAGGTTGACTATATGCTGCAGCATGGCATTGCTGAGCCTAGCTGTAGTGCGTGGAGCTCTCCTTGTCTGTTGGCTGCCAAAGCTAATGGTGACGACAGGTTCTGTACTGATTTTCGAAAAGTTAATAGTGTAACCAAACCCGATTGTTACCCTCTCCCACGTATGGAGGATTGCGTGGATCGTGTGGAAGGTGCCTCTTTTGTTACAAAATTGGACTTATTGAAGGGGTATTGGCAAGTTCCTTTAACTAGGCGTACGAGAGACATCTCTGCATTTGTTACACCTGATAATTTTCTGCAATATACTGTCATGGCATTTGGTATGCGTAACGCGCCGGCAACATTTCAACGGTTGGTAAACATTGTGCTGTCTGGTCTGTCCTATTATGAGGCATACCTTGATGATTTGGTTGTGTGCTCCAGGTCGTGGATCGAACACATCGCCCACTTGAATGAGGTATTTCATCGTCTAGCGGAGGCTAACTTGACCATCAACCTTGGAAAGTGTTAAATTGGCCAGGCCACGGTAACGTATCTTGGTAAAGTGGTGGGCCGGGGTCACGTTCGCACTCTCGAGGCTAAGGTAGAGCATATTGTCGCGTTTCCAGCTCCTACCTCTGGGACTGAGCTCCGGCGGTATCTCGCAATGGTGGGGTACTATAGAGGGTTCTGTCCAAATTTCTCTGCAGTGGCTGCTCCTTTAACGGATCTGTTAAGTCCGAAAGTCGCCTTTGAGTGGTCAGCTGTGTGTCAAACTGCCTTTGATCAAACAAAGAACCTTCTGGTGTGCGCACCCGTGCTTGCGGCACCCGATTTTGAGCGGCCGTTTAAGTTGGCAGTTGACGCTAGTGAAAATGGGGTTGGTGGTGTTCTTCTCCAAGATGGTTCTGATGGGGTGGAACATCCAGTTTCATACTTATCTAAAAAGTTTAATCGCCATCAGAAATGGTACTCTACCATCGAAAAAGAGACCCTTGCAATGTTAATGGCTCTAGATCATTTAGAGCTATATGTTGGCTTCTCGAATGTTCCCGTCGTCGTATATACGGATCACAATCCGCTGGTGTTCCTACATATGATGAAAAATAATAACCGACGGTTAATGAGCTGGAGTTTGCGAATGCAGAACTACAACCTGGAAGTCAGGCATATCCGTGGAAAAGATAAGGTCTTGGCTGGCGCATTGTTGCGCCAGTGATGTCTGTGCTACTGAATAGTTTCTGAAATTTGGTGGTGTTCTTTAGTTCGTTTTCAGAAACTTATTCAGTATCTTAGGGTGGGGGTGTTATGCGCTCCCTCTGCTGGTGTTATATGGTACTCACCTGTTTCTCTGTTTTCTCCCGAGTGCAGGCCTCGTGGCCGTGATTCAGGAATCACGGGGATAAAGGCTCCTGTACTCGATTGGCCAAGCTGCATCATGTGACTCGTCCGAAGCTTAAAAGCAGAGTCTCCCAGCATTCTCTTTCTTCTTCGCCCTGCACAAGGCAGTGAGCACCACGGCTGGTGTGAGCTGTGGGGGTTCTGGCCACATGGCATAGGAGTTTATGTATCTTCCTCAGTACATGTTAACAAATATTTGACTTGGGACGGATGAGGGCTGGCTTTACTGTTTTCGTGTGTTTGTATCGGGATTACATATCTTTTAGGCAGGTTTAGAGTCTCCGGTCCGACGGCCCATCGCGTGGCTGGCTGGAGCAACTGTTAAAATTGTTTGTCAGTCCATTCACCTTCCTGACTGTGTTGTAGAATCAGGTTTGGGTTTTTGTCCTCAAGTGAAGTGATTAAACTCTTTTTGAACTTGAACCTGGTTGTTGACTTATGTTACTCGGATCTTGAAGTACCTGCTTTCGGGAATCGTAACAGCGGTAAGCGAACTGCAGTGGGTCCAGGTTTTTGTCGAGGTAGGAATTGAATTACTCCATGATCAACCTCAAAGCACCTCATCACCACAGGCGTTAGCGCCACTGGTCGATAGTCATTGAGGCATGTCACCTTACTCTTCTTGGGCACCGGTATAATTGATGCCCATTTAAAGCAGGTGGGAACTTTAGACCTCAGAAGTGAGAGGTCTGTAAAAACTCCAGCCAGTTGATCCACACAGGTTTTCAGAACACGACTGGGCACACCATCAGGTCCAGGCGCTTTTCGAGGGTTCACCCCTCTGAAGGATTTTCTGACGCCGGCCTCTGTGGCTGTGACTGAAATACCGTCACAGCGAATGGGGGCTCGAGAAGGCACATCAGGTCTCCCTATCAAAGCGTGCATAAAACGCATTGAGCTACCTCCTGATTTCGCCTTGTAGGAGGTGATTGCATTCAGGCTACATCACAGCTGCCACATCCGTCTCATCCTCCAGCTTGGAGCAAAAGTCCCTTTTGGTCTTTTTGATGGCCTTACCAAGGTCGTATCTGGACTTCTTGTAGACCACTGTATCATCGGACATGAATGCCCGGTGTCTGGTCTTCAGGAGAGTGCAGATCTCAAAGTTCATCAAAAAGGTGGTTTGGTATGAAAATGCAGAAGGTTTGGTTTGAAAATGCAAATGGTTTGGTTTGAAAATACAAAATGTTTGGTTTGAAAATGCAAAAGGTTTGGTTTGAAAATGCAAAAGGTGGTTTGCTTTGAAAATGCAAAAGGTGGTTTGCTTTGAAAATGCAAAATGTGGTTTGCTTTGAAAATACAAAAGGTGGTATGCTTTGAAAATGCAAAAGGTGGTTTGCTTTGACAATGCAAATGGTGGTTTGCTTTGAAATTGCAAAAGGTGGTTTGCTTTGAAAATGCAAAAGGTGGTTTGCTTTGAAAACACAAAAGGATTGCTTTGAAAATGCAAAAAGTTTACTTTGAAACTGCAAAGCATTTGCGCTGAAAATCCAAATGGTTTGCTTTGAAAATGCAAAAGGTTTACTTTAAAATACGAAAGGTTTGCTTTGAAAATGCAACAGGTGGTTTTGCATTGAAAATGCAAAAGGTGGTTTGCTTTGAAAATGCAAAAGATGGTTTTCTTTATGCAAACGGTGGTTTGTTTTGAATATGCAAAATGTGGTTTGCTTTGGAAATGGAAAAGGTTTGGTTTGAAATGCAAAAGGTGGTTAGCTTTGAACATTCAAAAGGTGGTTTGCTTTGGAAATGGAAAAGGTTTGGTTTGAAATGCAAAAGGTGGTTAGCTTTGAAAATGCAAATGGTTTGGTTTGAAAATACAAAATGTTTGGTTTGAAAATGCAAAAGGTTTGGTTTGAAAATGCAAAAGGTGGTTTGCTTTGAAAATGCAAAAGGTGGTTTGCTTTGAAAATGCAAAATGTGGTTTGCTTTGAAAATACAAAAGGTGGTATGCATTGAAAATGCAAAAGGTGGTTTGCTTTGACAATGCAAATGGTGGTTTGCTTTGAAATTGCAAAAGGTGGTTTGCTTTGAAAATGCAAAAGGTGGTTTGCTTTGAAAACACAAAAGGATTGCTTTGAAAATGCAAAAAGTTTACTTTGAAACTGCAAAGCATTTGCGCTGAAAATCCAAATGGTTTGCTTTGAAAATGCAAAAGGTTTACTTTAAAATACGAAAGGTTTGCTTTGAAAATGCAACAGGTGGTTTTGCATTGAAAATGCAAAAGGTGGTTTGCTTTGAAAATGCAAAAGATGGTTTTCTTTATGCAAACGGTGGTTTGTTTTGAATATGCAAAATGTGGTTTGCTTTGGAAATGGAAAAGGTTTGGTTTGAAATGCAAAAGGTGGTTAGCTTTGAAAATTCAAAAGGTGGTTTGCTTTGGAAATGGAAAAGGTTTGGTTTGAAATGTAAAAGGTGGTTAGCTTTGAAAATGCAAAAGGTGGTTTGCTTTGAAAATGCAAAAGGTGGTTTGCGTTGAAAATGCAAAAGGTGGTTTGCGTTGAAAATGCAAAAGGTGGTTTGCGTTGAAAATGCAAACGGTGGATTCCAGCGGAATCGCGGGGCTGGAGACCGCCAGCTGAACCGTGGGGCTGGAGACCGCCAGTGGAGCCGTGGGGCTGGAGACCGCCAGTGGAGCCGCGGGGCTGGAGACCGCCACCGGTGCCACGGAGGCGCGGTGCAACGGTGCGGCAGAACACCAGCGCGCACCAGGCCAGCTCGGCCGACCGGAAGCTCCAACAGACGGGGACGCGTACGAAAGCACCACCGGGGACGCAGAGGCGGGTTAAAGGCCAGGTTAGAGCTAGCCCCACACAGGCTAGCGATTCCTAGCCTTTTCCTCGCCAACGTGCGCTCACTGGCAAACAAAATGGACGAACACCGGCTAAGGATCACCTCCCACAACTGGATTAAAGACGGCAACATCCTGATCTTCATGGAAACTTGGCTCAACATCGACGTTCCTGATAGTGCCATCCAGCTAACGGGGCGTCATTTACTCCGAGCGGACAGGACAACAGACTCCGGTAAGACCATAGGTGGGGGTCTGTGCAATTATGTAAATAAAGCATGGTGCACGGACTCCACCATCATCGAGAGTCATTGCTCAGCTAACCTTGAGTTCCTCTTGGTTAGATGCAGACCGTTCTATCTGCCCAGAGAGTGTACCTCCACTGTGACTGCAGCCTATATCCCCCCTGATGCTAATGCCAAGCTTGCAATGAAAGAGCTGCATACTGCCATTAGCAAATAACAGACTCACAACCCCGAGGCAGCCTTCATTGTTGCGGGTGAGTTCAATCACTCCAACCTGAAGACTGTATTCCCCAAATTCCACCAACATGTCTTCTTCCCCACTAGAGAAGACAAGATACTGGACAAAGTCTACACTAACATGGCTGAAGCTTACAAAGCCGTCCCCCTCCCCACCTTGGTCAGTCTGATCACCTCTCATTGTTCCTGCTCCCTAAGTATTCCCCACTCATCAGACGGGTTAAACCCACTGTGAGGACAGTTAAAGTCTGGTCAGAGGAGGCGGACTCCACACTTCAGCAGTGGTTTGGAAACACTGACTGGAAGGCGTTTGCAGCCCAGGCCACCCTTGACTCCCACACGGACATTGATTCCTACACATCCTCTGTTCTGGACTTTATAAACTCCACCATCAATGGTGTCACCTCCCTCAAACGAGTGACCATATTCCCGAATCAGAAGCCATGGATGAACAGCGAGGTCAGGCTATAGCTGAAAGCATGGGACACCGCTTTCAGGTCAGGCGATGCTCGAGCCTACAGTTCATCCAGGGCTAACCTGAAGAGGGGCATCAAGAAGGCCAAGCACTGCCATAAGCTCAGGATTGAGGAGCACTTCAACAACAACTCCGACCCCCGATGCATGTGGCAAGGCATCCAGGCCATCACGGACTATAGACCCACCAACACCCCCCCCCTTGAGGAGCTTAACCACTTCTATGGCCGCTTCGACAGGGACAATCTAGAAACAGCCATCAAGGTTGTGCTCCCTGCTGATCACCAACCCCTCACACTCACCCCCTACGACGTGTACGTGGCACTGAGTAGGACTAATGCACGAAAGGCTGCTGCTCCTGACGGCATCCCCGGGCGCGTCCTCAGGGCCTGTGCTGCGCAGCTGACAGACGTCTAGACTGACATCTTCAACCTGTCACTTGCCCAAGCAGTTGTCCCCACGTGCCTTAAAACCACCTCCATCGTGTCGGTGCCTAAACACTCCACTGCGGCAAGCCTTAACGACTTCCGCCCAGTTGCACTTACTCCCATCATCACCAAGTGCTTTGAGAGGCTGGTCCTGGCACACCTCAAAGGCTGCCTACCCCCTACATTGGATCCCTATCAGTTTGCCTACCGCAAGAACATGTGTACGGAGGATGCCATCTCAACGGCGCTTCACTCCGCCCTCTTTCACCTCGACAACAGAGACACTTATGTAAGAATGCTGTTCATCGATTACAGCTCAGCATTCAACACCATTATACTCTCTAAACTGATCACCAAACTCGGTGACCTGGGCATCGACCCCTCCCTCTGCAACTGGATACTGGACTTTCTAACCAACAGACGCCAGTCTGTTAGGTTAGACAAGCACACCTCTTCAACCCTCACCCTGAACACCGGCGTTCCACAGCGCTGTGTGTTGAGACACCTCCTCTACTCCCTCTTCACCTACGACTGCACACCTGTACATGGTACTAACACCATCATCAGGTATGCAGATGATACAACGGTGATTGGCCTCATCAGCAACAACGATGAGTCGGCCTATAGGGAGGAGGTCCAGCTCCTAGCAGCATGATGCGCTGACAACAACCTGGCCCTTAACTCCAAGAAGAACAAGGAGCTCATTGTGGACTTTAGAAGGTCTAGGGGCGGCACGCACACCCCCATCCACATTAACGGGGCGGAGGTGGAACGTGTTTCCAGCTTCAGGTTCCTGGGGGTCAACATCTCCGATGACCTCTCTTGGACCCACTATACCTCAACTCTGGTCAAGAAGGCTCACCAGCGTCTCCTCTTCCTGAGGAGACAGCGTCTCCTCAGATTCTGGTGAACTTCTACCGCTGCACCATCGAGAGCATCCTTACCAACTGTATCACAGTATGGTATGGCAACTGCTCTGTCTCTGACCGGAAAGCACTGCAGAGGGTGGTGAAAATTGCCCAACGCATCACCGGTTCCTCGCTCCCCTCCATTGAGTCTGTCCAAAGCAAGCGTTCCCTGCGAAGGGCGCTCAGCATCGCCAAGGACTGCTCTCATCCCAACCATGGACTGTTTACCCTCCTACTTTCCGGGAGGCGCTACAGTTCTCACCGCTGCCGGACCAGCAGGTCCAGGAACAGCTACTTCCCTGCGGCTGTCACACTACTCAACACTGTACCTCGGTGATTGCCAAACTCCTCCCCCCCCGGACACTCCTCCCACCAGAAAAACACTATGACTGTATGCATGTAAATAGTTGTATTTATTGAAATCATATTCTATGTCGCTCTTCCAGGGAGATGCTAACTGCATTTCGTTGTCTCTGTACTGTACACTGACAATGACAATTAAAGTTGAATCTGAATCTGAGTTGAATCTGAGGTGGTTTGCTTTGAAAATGCAATAGGTGGTTTGCTTTTAAAATGCAACAAGTTTGCTATGAAAATGCAAAAGGTTTGCTATGAAAATGCAACAGGTTTGCTTTGAAAAATCAAAGGTTTGCTTTGAAAATTCAAAAGGTTTGCGTTGAAGATACAAAAGGTTTGCTTTGAAACTGCAAAAGGTTTGCTTTAAAACTGCAAAAGGTGGTTTGCTTTGAAAATGCGAATGGTGGTTTGGTTTAAAAATGCAAAAGGTGGTTTTGTTTGAAAAAGCAAATGGTGGTTTGGTTTGAAAATGAAAAAGCAGGCTTGGTTTGAAAATGAAAAAGGAGGCTTGGTTTGAAAATGCAAAAGGTTTGCTTTGAAAATGCAAAACGTTGTTTGCTTTGAAACTGCAAAAGGTGGTTTGCTTTGAAAATGCAAATGGAGGTTTGGTTTGGAAATGTAATAGGTGGTTTGGTTTGAAAATGCAAAAGGTTTGCTTTGAAAATGAAAAAGGAAGTTTGGTTTGAAAATGCAAAAGGTATGCTTTAAAACTGCAAAAAGGTGGTTTGCTTTGAAAATGCAAAACGTTGTTTGCTTTGAAACTGCAAAAGGTGGTTTGCTTTGAAAATGCAAGTGGAGGTTTGGTTTGGAAATGTAATAGGTGGTTTGGTTTGAAAATGCAAAAGGTTTGCTTTGAAAATGAAAAAGGAAGTTTGGTTTGAAAATGCAAAAGGTATGCTTTAAAACTGCAAAAAGGTGGTTTGCTTTGAAAATGCAAAAGGTGGTTTGCTTTGTAAATGCGAATGGTGGTTTGCATTGATAATGCAAAAGGTGGTTTTGCTTTGAAAATGCAAAAGGAGGATTGCTTTGATAATGCAAAGGTTGGTTTGCTTTGAAAATGCAAAAGGTGTTTATGCAAACTGGTTTTGAATAAGCAAAGGTTGGTTTGCTTTGAAAATGGAAAAGAAGGTTTGCTTTGAAAACGCAAAAGGTGGTTTGCTTTGAAAATGCAACAGTTGGTTTGCTTTGAAAATGTAAAAGGTGGTTTGCTTTGAAAATGTAAAAGATGGTTTGGTTTGAACATAAAAATGGTGGTTTGATTTGAAAATGCAAAAGGTTTGCTTTGAAAATGAAAAAGGAGGTTTAGTTTGAAAATGCAAAAGGTTTGCTTTGAAAATGCAAAAGGTTTGCTTTAAAACTGCAAAAAGGTGGTTTGCTTTGAAAATGCAAAAGGTGGTTTGCTTTGAAAACACAAAAGGTGGTTATTTTTGAAAATGCAAAAAGTGGTTTGCTTTGAAAATGTAAAAGGTGGTTTGCTTTGAAAATGTAATAGGTGGTGTGCTTTGAAAATGCAAACGGTGGTTTGCTTTGAAATTGCAATAGGTGGTTTGCTTTGAAAACACAAAATTTGGTTTGGTTTGTACAGGTAAATGGTGGTTTGGGTTGAAAATGGAAAAGGTTTGGTGAGAAAATGCAAATTGTGGTTTGGTTTGAAAATGCAAATGGTAGTTTGGTTTGAAAATGGAAAATGTTTGGTTTGATAATGCAAAAGGTTTGGGTTGAAAATGCAAAATGCTTCCTTTGAAAATGCAAAAGGTTTGCTTTGAAAATGCAAATGAAGGTTTGGTTCGAAAATGCAAATGGTGGTTTTGTTTGAAAATGCAAATGGTGGTTGTTGAAAATGCAAATGGTTTTGTTTGAAATTGCAAATGGTGTTTTGGTTTGAAAATGCAAATGGTGGTTTGAAAATGCAAAAGATTTGGTATGAAAATTCAAATGGTGGTTTGGTTTGAAAATGTAAAAGGTTTGCTTTTGAATATGTAAAAGTACGTTGAAAATGCAAATGAAGGTTTGCTTAGAAAATGCAAATTATGGTTTAGTTTGAAAATGCAAATGTTCGTTTGGTTTGAAAATGCAAATGGTGGTTTGATTTGAAAATGCAAATGTTGGTTTGGTTTTGAAAATGCAAATGGTGGTTTGATTAGATAATGCAAAAGGTCGTTTGCTTTGAAAATGCAAAACGTGTTCTTTATGCAAACTGTGGTTTTGAATAAGCAATAGTTGGTTTGCTTTGAAAATGGAAAAGAAGGTTTGCTTTGAAAATGCAAAAGGTGGTTAGCTTTGAAAATATAAAAAGGTGGTTTGCTTTGAAAATGTAAAAGGTGGTTTGGTTTGAACATAAAAATGGTGGTTTGGGTTGAAAATGGAAAAGGTTTGGTTAGAAAATGCAAATAGTGGTTTGGTTTGAAAATGAAAAAGGTTTGCTTTAAACATGAAATAGGAGGTTTAGTTTGAAAATGCAAAAGGTTTGCTTTGAAAATGCAAAAGGTTTGCTTTAAAACTGCAAAAAGGTGGTTTGCTTTGAAAATGCAAATGGTGGTTTGCTTTGAAAATGCAAATGGAGGTTTGCTTTGAAAATGCAAAAGGTGGTTTGCTTTGAAAATGCAAAAGGTGGTTTGCTTTGTAAATGCAAAAGGTAGTTTGCTTTGAAAATACAAAAGGTGGTTAGCTTTGAAAATGCAAAATGTTTGCTTTGTAACTGCAAAGCATTTGCGCTGAAAATCCAAATGGTTTGCTTTGAAAATGCAACAGGTGGTTTTGTTTTGAAAATGCAAAATGTGGTTTGCTTTGAAAATGCAAAAGGTGGTTTGCTTTGAAAATGCAAACGGTATTTTTTATGCAAACAGTGGTTTGTTTTGAATATGCAAAAGGTGGTTTGCTTTGAAAATACAAAAGGTGGTTAGCTTTGAAAATGCAAAAGGTTGGCTTTGAAACGGCAAAGCATTTGCGCTGAAAATCCAAATAGTTTGCTTTCAAAATGCAAAAGGTGATTTAGCTTTCAAAATGCAAAAGGTGGTTTGCTTTGAAAATGCAAAAGGTGGTTTGCTTCGAAAATGTAAAGGTGGTTTTAATGCAAACAGTGGTTTGGTTTGAATATGCAAAAGGTGGTTTGCTTTGAAAATGGAAAATAAGGTTTGGTTTGAAAATGCAAAAGGTGGTTAGCTTTGAAAATGCAAAAGGTGGTTTGCTTTGAAAATGCAAAAAAGTGGTTTGCGTTAAAAATGCAATCGGTGTTTTAGATTGAAAATGAAAAAGGTTGCTTTCTCTGAAAACTCAAAAGCTGGTTTAGTTTGAAAATGCAAATTTTGGTTTGAAAATGCAAAAGGTGGTTTGCTTTGAAATTGCAAAAAGGTGGTTTGCGTTGAAAATACAATCAGTGGTTTGGATTGAAAATTCAAAAGGTTGTTTTCTTTGAAAACTCAAAAGTTGGTTTAGTTTGAAAATGCAAATAGTGGTTTTGTTTGAAAATGCAAAGCATTTGCGCTGAAAATGCAAATTGTTTGCTTTGAAAATGCAAAAGGTTTACTTTAAAATGCAAAATGTTTCCTTTGAAAATGCAAAAGGTGTTCTTTATGCAAAGGGTGGTTTTGAATATGTAAAAGTTGGTTTGCTTTGAAAATGGAAATGAAGGTTTGCTTTGAAAATGCAAAAGGTGGTTAGCTTTGAAAATGCAAAAGGTGGTTTGGTTTGAAAATGCAAAAGGTGGTTTGCTTTGAAAATGCAAATGGTGGTTTGCTTTGAAATGGCAAAATTTGGTTTGGTTTCAACATGTAAATGGTGGTTTGGGTTGAAAATGGAAAAGGTTTGGTGAGAAAATGCAAATAGTGGTTTGGTTTGAAAATGCAAATGGTAGTTTGGTTTGAATATGGAAAAGTGTGGTTTGAAAATGCAAAAGGTTTGGGTTGAAAATGCAAAATGCTTCCTTTGAAAATGCAAAAGGTTTGCTTTGAAAATGCAAAAGGTTTGCTTTGAAATGCAAAAGGTTTGCTTTGAAAATGCAAATGAAAGTTTGGTTTGAAAATGCAAATGGTGGTTTGGTTTGAAAATGCAAATGGTGGTTGTTGAAAATGCAAAAGGTGGTTAGCTTTGAAAATATAAAAAGGTGGTTTGCTTTGAAAATGTAAAAGGTGGTTTGGTTTGAACATAAAAATGGTGGTTTGGGTTGAAAATGGAAAAGGTTTGGTTAGAAAATGCAAATAGTGGTTTGGTTTGAAAATGAAAAAGGTTTGCTTTAAACATGAAATAGGAGGTTTAGTTTGAAAATGCAAAAGGTTTGCTTTGAAAATGCAAAAGGTTTGCTTTAAAACTGCAAAAAGGTGGTTTGCTTTGAAAATGCAAATGGTGGTTTGCTTTGAAAATGCAAATGGAGGTTTGCTTTGAAAATGCAAAAGGTGGTTTGCTTTGAAAATGCAAAAGGTGGTTTGCTTTGTAAATGCAAAAGGTAGTTTGCTTTGAAAATACAAAAGGTGGTTAGCTTTGAAAATGCAAAATGTTTGCTTTGTAACTGCAAAGCATTTGCGCTGAAAATCCAAATGGTTTGCTTTGAAAATGCAACAGGTGGTTTTGTTTTGAAAATGCAAAATGTGGTTTGCTTTGAAAATGCAAAAGGTGGTTTGCTTTGAAAATGCAAACGGTATTTTTTATGCAAACAGTGGTTTGTTTTGAATATGCAAAAGGTGGTTTGCTTTGAAAATACAAAAGGTGGTTAGCTTTGAAAATGCAAAAGGTTGGCTTTGAAACGGCAAAGCATTTGCGCTGAAAATCCAAATAGTTTGCTTTCAAAATGCAAAAGGTGATTTAGCTTTCAAAATGCAAAAGGTGGTTTGCTTTGAAAATGCAAAAGGTGGTTTGCTTTGAAAATGTAAAGGTGGTTTTAATGCAAACAGTGGTTTGGTTTGAATATGCAAAAGGTGGTTTGCTTTGAAAATGGAAAATAAGGTTTGGTTTGAAAATGCAAAAGGTGGTTAGCTTTGAAAATGCAAAAGGTGGTTTGCTTTGAAAATGCAAAAAAGTGGTTTGCGTTAAAAATGCAATCGGTGTTTTAGATTGAAAATGAAAAAGGTTGCTTTCTCTGAAAACTCAAAAGCTGGTTTAGTTTGAAAATGCAAATTTTGGTTTGAAAATGCAAAAGGTGGTTTGCTTTGAAATTGCAAAAAGGTGGTTTGCGTTGAAAATACAATCAGTGGTTTGGATTGAAAATTCAAAAGGTTGTTTTCTTTGAAAACTCAAAAGTTGGTTTAGTTTGAAAATGCAAATAGTGGTTTTGTTTGAAAATGCAAAGCATTTGCGCTGAAAATGCAAATTGTTTGCTTTGAAAATGCAAAAGGTTTACTTTAAAATGCAAAATGTTTCCTTTGAAAATGCAAAAGGTGTTCTTTATGCAAAGGGTGGTTTTGAATATGTAAAAGTTGGTTTGCTTTGAAAATGGAAATGAAGGTTTGCTTTGAAAATGCAAAAGGTGGTTAGCTTTGAAAATGCAAAAGGTGGTTTGGTTTGAAAATGCAAAAGGTGGTTTGCTTTGAAAATGCAAAAGGTGGTTTGCTTTGAAATGGCAAAATTTGGTTTGGTTTCAACATGTAAATGGTGGTTTGGGTTGAAAATGGAAAAGGTTTGGTGAGAAAATGCAAATAGTGGTTTGGTTTGAAAATGCAAATGGTAGTTTGGTTTGAATATGGAAAAGTGTGGTTTGAAAATGCAAAAGGTTTGGGTTGAAAATGCAAAATGCTTCCTTTGAAAATGCAAAAGGTTTGCTTTGAAAATGCAAAAGGTTTGCTTTGAAATGCAAAAGGTTTGCTTTGAAAATGCAAATGAAAGTTTGGTTTGAAAATGCAAATGGTGGTTTGGTTTGAAAATGCAAATGGTGGTTGTTGAAAATGCTAAAGGTGGTTAGCTTTGAAAATATAAAAAGGTGGTTTGCTTTGAAAATGTAAAAGGTGGTTTGGTTTGAACATAAAAATGGTGGTTTGGGTTGAAAATGGAAAAGGTTTGGTTAGAAAATGCAAATAGTGGTTTGGTTTGAAAATGAAAAAGGTTTGCTTTAAACATGAAATAGGAGGTTTAGTTTGAAAATGCAAAAGGTTTGCTTTGAAAATGCAAAAGGTTTGCTTTAAAACTGCAAAAAGGTGGTTTGCTTTGAAAATGCAAATGGTGGTTTGCTTTGAAAATGCAAATGGAGGTTTGCTTTGAAAATGCAAAAGGTGGTTTGCTTTGAAAATGCAAAAGGTGGTTTGCTTTGTAAATGCAAAAGGTAGTTTGCTTTGAAAATACAAAAGGTGGTTAGCTTTGAAAATGCAAAATGTTTGCTTTGTAACTGCAAAGCATTTGCGCTGAAAATACAAATGGTTTGCTTTGAAAATGCAACAGGTGGTTTTATTTTGAAAATGCAAAATGTGGTTTGCTTTGAAAATGCAAAAGGTGGTTTGCTTTGAAAATGCAAACGGTATTTTTTATGCAAACAGTGGTTTGTTTTGAATATGCAAAAGGTGGTTTGCTTTGAAAATACAAAAGGTGGTTAGCTTTGAAAATGCAAAAGGTTGGCTTTGAAACGGCAAAGCATTTGCGCTGAAAATCCAAATGGTTTGCTTTCAAAATGCAAAAGGTGATTTAGCTTTCAAAATGCAAAAGGTGGTTAGCTTTGAAAATGCAAAAGGTGGTTTGCTTTGAAAATGTAAAGGTGGTTTTAATGCAAACAGTGGTTTGGTTTGAATATGCAAAAGGTGGTTTGCTTTGAAAATGGAAAATAAGGTTTGGTTTGAAAATGCAAAAGGTGGTTAGCTTTGAAAATGCAAAAGGTGGTTTGCTTTGAAAATGCAAAAAAGTGGTTTGCGTTAAAAATGCAATCGGTGTTTTAGATTGAAAATGAAAAAGGTTGCTTTCTCTGAAAACTCAAAAGCTGGTTTAGTTTGAAAATGCAAATTTTGGTTTGAAAATGCAAAAGGTGGTTTGCTTTGAAATTGCAAAAAGGTGGTTTGCGTTGAAAATACAATCAGTGGTTTGGATTGAAAATTCAAAAGGTTGTTTTCTTTGAAAACTCAAAAGTTGGTTTAGTTTGAAAATGCAAATAGTGGTTTTGTTTGAAAATGCAAAGCATTTGCGCTGAAAATGCAAATGGTTTGCTTTGAAAATGCAAAAGGTTTACTTTAAAATGCAAAATGTTTCCTTTGAAAATGCAAAAGGTGTTCTTTATGCAAAGGGTGGTTTTGAATATGTAAAAGTTGGTTTGCTTTGAAAATGGAAATGAAGGTTTGCTTTGAAAATGCAAAAGGTGGTTAGCTTTGAAAATGCAAAAGGTGGTTTGGTTTGAAAATGCAAAAGGTGGTTTGCTTTGAAAATGCAAAAGGTGGTTTGCTTTGAAATGGCAAAATTTGGTTTGGTTTCAACATGTAAATGGTGGTTTGGGTTGAAAATGGAAAAGGTTTGGTGAGAAAATGCAAATAGTGGTTTGGTTTGAAAATGCAAATGGTAGTTTAGTTTGAATATGGAAAAGTGTGGTTTGAAAATGCAAAAGGTTTGGGTTGAAAATGCAAAATGCTTCCTTTGAAAATGCAAAAGGTTTGCTTTGAAAATGCAAAAGGTTTGCTTTGAAAATGCAAAAGGTTTGCTTTGAAAATGCAAATGAAAGTTTGGTTTGAAAATGCAAATGGTGGTTTGGTTTCAAAATGCAAATGGTGGTTGTTGAAAATGCAAATGGTTTAGTTTGAAATTGCAAATGGTGGTTTGTTTTGAAAATGCAAATGGTGGTTTGAAAATGCAAAAGATTTGGTTTGAAATTTCAAATGGTGGTTTGGTTTGAAAATGCAAAAGGTTTGCTTTGAAAATGCAAAAGTGCTTTGAAAATGCAAATGAAGGTTTGCTTAGAAAATGCAAAAGGTGGTTAGCTTTGAAAATGCAAAAGTTCGTTTGGTTTGAAAATGCAAATGGTGGTTTGATTTGAAAATGCAATTGTTGGTTTGGTTTTGAAAATGCAAATGGTGGTTTGATTTGATAATGCAAAAGGTGTTTTGCTTTGAAAATGCAAAAAGTGTTCTTTATGCAAACTGTGGTTTTGAATAAGCAATAGTTGGTTTGCTTTGTAAATGGAAAAGAAGGTTTGCTTTGAAAATGCAAAAGGTGGTTAGCTTTGAAAATGCAAAAGGTAGTTTGCTTTGAAAATGCAAAAGGAGGTTTGCTTTGAAAATGTAAAAGGTGGTTTGCTTTGAAAATGTAAAAGGTGGTGTTCTTTGAAAGTGCAAAAGGTGGCTTGCTTTGAAAATGCAAAAGGTGGTTTGCTTTGAAAACGCAAAAGTTGGTTTGGTTTGAGCATGTAAATGGTGGTTTGGGTTGAAAATGGAAAAGGTTTGCTTTAAAATGCAAAAAGTTTGCTTTGAAAATGCAACAGGTGGTTTTGCTTTGAAAATGCAAAAGGTGGTTTGCTTTGAAAATGCAAAAGGTGGTTTGCTTTGAAAATGCAAAAGGTGTTTTTTATGCAAACGTGATTCGTTTTGAATATGCAAAAGGTGGTTTGCCTTGAAAATGGAAAAGAAGGTTTGGTTTGAAAATGCAAAAAGGTGGTTTGCGTTAAAAATGCAATCGGTGGTTTGGATTGAAAATGCAAAAGGTTTACTTTAAAAAGCAAAAATTTGCTTTGATAATGCAAAAGTGGTTTTGCTTTGAAAATGCAAAAGGTGTTCTTTATGCAAACGGTGGTTTTGAATATGTAAAAGTTGGTTTGCTTTGAAAATGGAAAAGAAGGTTTGCTTTGAAAATGCAAAAGGTGGTTTGGTTTGGAAATGCAAAAGGTAGTTTGCTTTGAAAATGCAAAAGGAGGTTTGCTTTGAAAATGTAAAAGGTGGTTTGCTTTGAAAATGTAAAAGGTGGTGTTCTTTGAAAATGCAAAAGGTGGTTTGCTTTGAAATTGCAATAGGTGGCTTGCTTTGAAAATGCAAAAGGTGGTTTGCTTTGAAAACGCAAAAGTTGGTTTGGTTTGAGCATGTAAATGGTGGTTTGGGTTGAAAATGGAAAAGGGTTGCTTTGAAAATGCAAATAGTGGTTAGGTTTGAAAATGCAAATGGTAGTTTTGTTTGAAAATGGAAAAGGTTTGGTTTGAAAATGCAAAAGGTTTGGGTTGAAAATGCAAAATGCTTCCTTTGAAAATGCAAAAGGTTTGCTTTGAAAATGCAAATGAAGGTTTGGTTTGAAAATGCAAATGGTGGTTTTGTTTGAAAATGCAAATGGTGGTTGTTGATAATGCGAATGGTTTTGTTTAAAAATGCAAAAGGTGGTTTGCTTTGAAAATGCAAATTGTGGTTTGCTTTGAAAATTCAAATGGTTTGGTTTGAAAATGCAAATGGTGGTTTGCTTCGAAAATGCAAAAGGTTTACTTTAAAATGCAAAAGGTTGGCTTTGAAAATGCAAAATGTTTGCTATGAAAATGCAAAAGGTTTGCTTTGAAAATAAAGGAGGTTTGGTTTGAAAATGCAAAAGGTGGTTTGCTTTAAAATGCAAAAGGTGGTTTGCTTTGAAAATGCAAATTATGGTTTGCTTTGAAAATCGAAATGGTTTGGTTTGAAAATGCAAATGGTGGTTTCCATTGAAATCAAAAGTTTTCTTTGCAAATGCAAAAGGAGTGCTTTGAAAATTCAAATGGTTTGCTTTGAAAATGCAAAAGGTTTACTTTGAAAATGCAAAAGGTTTGCTTTGAAAATGCAAAAGGTTTGCTTTGAAAATAAAGGAGGCTTGGTTTGAAAATGCAAAAGGTGGTTTGCTTTGAAAATGCAAAGGTGGTATGCTTTGAAAGTGCAAAAGGTGGGTTGCTTTTAAAATGCAAATGGTGTTTTGGTTTGTAAATGCAAATTTTGGTTTGGAAATGTAATAGGTGGTTTAGTTTGAAAATGCAAAAGGTTTGCCTTGAAAATGAAAAAGGAGGTTTGGATTTGTTCTCGTTTAATCTTACTATTTCACTTCGGAGTCACGCGAGTGATTCCGTGAAGACTTCAAAGCTCTGTGATTTCAAACCGTGTAACAGTTATTACTTGACGCACTGCCTTGAGGGAGGAAGTGTGTTATCATAATCAACCAATGAATCTGTTTGTAGAAATACACAATGGTATTTTTTAACAATAACAACAAAGAAATTAAATTGCTCCCCAAGGCTTAAATTAAATATTTGCAGTCTGTAAAATCTTTCCTGCAAATAAAACAGGTTTTGCCAACGGCTTATTATTTAAAAAAAATTCTGTACGGTCTTTCCCCCCACCATCCTGCTGTATGAAATTTGTACATGTTAGTTTTTATCCCAGCAGCTTTTAGCACCTGCTTGAGCCATCTCGAAATGGTTTGGCTCGTCACCCGACCATAAGGTTTTTTATGACTGACCCACAAGGCTTTTCATCTCCCTCGAATGTTTTGGTTGTGCCTATGTAGGATAGTAGGGTCATGGCACATAACCGTGTTTCTGGCGGGTAAGCCCGGAATTCCACGACTGGATTAGGTGTTCCTGGTCTGCTCTGTTTGATCATTCCCTGGATAACGGCAGAGATCTGGTCTGGAGCTGTGAGCATGCTGTCCAGTCGCAATAGGTGTAGTGACTGGACCCTCTGTGTAGCTACAAGTGCCATCAACATGAGTGTTTTGAGCATAGATTGTTCCAGGTTGAGGGATCTGGCTGGTGGCCATCCCCTGAGGTATGTCAGGACCACACTGTATGGGTGTACCTTGGTCTAGGGGGTTAGAGTTGTAAATACCCTTGATTAGTTTGACCACCAGCGAGTGGGACCCCATGGTCTGTTGTCCTGGAGCTGGTGTTAAATAGACAGGCAGGGCACTTCTAGCTGTGTTGATGGCTCTGTAGCAGAGTCCTTCGTCGTGGTAAAGGTTCGCCTGGAATTCCAGTACGTTGGTAACTGTAGCGGTTGAGTAGGTGGTCCCTGTATCCAAGTAGTACTTCTCCCATTTTTTGATGCTGGACAAGTGCTGTTTTTTAGTGGATGTTCGGAGGGATGCTGACATGGTGTTGACGGTTTGTTCTGATAATCCCAGCCCCAGAGGTGGTTTGTGCAGAATCTGCAACCAAGGAGTTTGATTTTTTCATGGCACGGGTGGCTTGTGCCCGACACTGGGTGTTAATAACTCTGGGTCACTGGGGAATACCATCGGATTTTCAACAACCATGTCATGGAGTATTGGGAACTCCAGTAGGCCAGTCGGGTACTATCAAAATACCTGAAGCAGAGTCCATTTGTATTGTCCATAGTCCCCGACTGATGAGGCAGAAGGGAAGAAATGCATAGAAGAAGAATTTCCCCAATCCAGCGCGAATGCATCTACCGCTGCTGCCTCAGGTCTGGTTCCCAAGCGACATACATAGGTACCTGGTGATTTAGCCTGGATGCAAATAAATCGATATCTGGCGTGCCATATTGCTTGATAACGTTTGCGAAAAACGTGACCTGGTGTCTGCCACTGTATTTAGCTTACCTGGCAGGTAAGTTACTGATAACCAAATATATCTTTGGACACACCATTGCCAAATTGTGTTGACCAACTTGTCGCATAATACCGATTTTATGCCGCCCATACGGTTAATGTAGGCCACCACCGTAGTATTATCTATTTGTAACCGTACATGCAAGTGATGCATATTTATGCATATGCTGTTAAACCATAAAAGTCACCCAACATCTCAAGAGAATGAATGCCCAGTGTAAGTGGTAACGATGACTCTGGGTTCGTCCATCTACTACTTGTGCTGGACATAGAGTTAGTTGCTCCCCAGCCTTGAGCACTGGCGTCTGTTTGGATAACTGACATAGGGTTTGTGATGATAATAGGCTGAAACTATGCCAAACGTTTTTTGCCCACCACTGTAGTTCTGATATTGCTTCAGTGGGTAACTTCATGACACGATCATAATGACCTGTATGTCGTTTTTGGTGCAAAGGTCCGAATTATGTAGCCGGAAATGCTGCTACCATTTTACCAATTACTCTGTTACTTGTCGAGTAGTTGGTAGTTTGTTGACCATTTTACTTCGGAGTCACGTGAGTGACTACGTGAAGAAGCCCGCTAGGACGCATGCGTGTCATTGCGCTACACGCATTGCGAAACGTCAGACGCGGTGGTAGGACGTTCCCCCCGCGGCGGCAATTTAAAAAGCCGCTATTTGCAGGTAAGGTTCTTAGTTTGCGGTCTTTTTGCCCACTACAGAGAGAATGGAGAAATGTAAAAAGACAACGAGGGCTGCGACGAAGCTGGTCAGGGGGGACCGCGAAGGAGCGGACAGCCAGCAAAAGCAGCAGTCGGCAATAAGATCACCCGTAGTGGGATCAGCTGTGCCCTGTGTAGCCGCCGCACCGGCCAAATCAACGCGGCCGAGCGGCAAGGCAAAACACAAAACAAACAGAGTCGTGGACTCGGAGGAGTCCGACTCTGATACACCACGGGAGGCCAGCGACCGAGAGCGCTGGACCCGCATGGAACGGTGTTTGGAGCATCTGCTCCAGCGTGACCGGCTCCGTGATTTGGAGTCAGGCCAATGTGGGCCCTATATCAAACCCACAGCAGCACCTTTTCAAGGGCTGCATGATGTCTCCACCTTATCAGAGGGGAGCACCTCAAGTCAGTTCTGGGCTGACTTGGAAGAGGGGTCCGCGGAAGAAACAAGTGTGCATGGGGTGCAGGACAAAGCAAAATTGCTGGATATGGTGGCAAACTTCATACAGCCAGAACAAACTGGGGCAAACCTGGAGCCAAAGCTTGCTGCCAGCATTGACTATATGTCACTACACCAGCTACAAGAACAGGCTGTAGTGGATACCACAGGAAGACATATGGCACCAGGCAACTGCTTTACCCTAAACGTCCCAATTATTAACAGCTGCACCTGGAAACATATCGGACCAGGGATCAGAAACATGGACGTGAAAATACAAAAATTCCTAAAATTGCTGACTGCAGGAATAACGGCATTTGCCCGCACCGTGGACGACAGCGTTATGTCCCAAGATCAACAGGACGCGCTGGCACTGTTCTGCAATACGCAGCACGAATTAAACAGCATCAGAAAAGTGCCATACAGCCGACACTCAATCCTAAATTCGCGGGACTGTGTAAACCTGGAGCCACCAAACCATCCATTCTCCTGTTCGGAGGCAACTTGTCTAAGCAGGTAAAGGAGCTAGACGAAGAAGCAAAAACTTTAGGGTTAATAAAAGGAACAACCCACCCTGCAAAAACCCACCACAGCCTACGACTGCACCCTTACGCACCCACCAGCGGAACTGGTGAGAGCTCGAGGGCACGGCACTTTAAACATGAGTCTTTTTTAGGCCATGGCCCAGGCCGGCCTTCCTGGAAAATGCGGGGAACCCCAACAACACCAGCAACCAACCCGAAAAAAACAAGCACCAGCACAGCAACGGAAGAACTTCAGGAAGAAGTAGTCCTGCCACTGGTAACAATGGAGGTAGGTGGGTCTGGTTCCCCAAATAATATGGGAAGCATGGAGGTTGGGGGAAGACTATACTGGTTCTTGAATGCATGGAGCATGCTAACAACCGATACTTACGTCTTAAGCAGTATCCAGGGATATACCATAGAGTTTATACACGAAAACAGCCCTCCAGTCCAACATAAACCAAACCGAAAGTTTGTGCTCTCTGATAGGGATAAAACAGAAGCACAAGCTGAACTGGAACGGCTTTACATAAAAGGTGTAATTGAACTAACGCGACACGAACCATTAGAATTCGTGTCCAATATATTTACCAAAACCAAAAAAGATGGTGGTTGTCGCATCATCATAGATCTGAGAAAATTGAATACATTTGTACAATATATTCACTTTAAAATGGAAACCATTGTTACTGCTAAACAACTAATTTCCAAAGGGTACTTCATGGCTAGCATCGATTTAAAAGATGCTTACTATTCAGTACCCATACGAAGTGACCACAGATGTAACTTAAAATTCAACTGGATCAGACAACCATGTCAATATAAAGCACTGCCAAATGGTCTAACATCAGCCCCCAGGCTGTTCACAAAAATCTTGAAACCAGCCCTAGCGTTTCTACGGAAACGCAAACACATGATTATGGCATATTTAGATGACATACTCATTGTGGGCATAACTTTGGAATTGGCCATACTAACGGAAACAGCCACAAAACAGTTGTTTGAACAACTGGGATTTATCATCCATCCAGTTAAATCTAAACTAACACCGTCCACTACTATGGACTACTTGGGATTTACCATTGATTCAGTTCACATGACAGTGACACTACCTAAGGCTTTGTTCCAACCCAATCATTGTCAGTAACCCTTCGATGGTACTACAAACTGATGCCAGTGCACTAGGGTGGGGAGCCACCAATACCATCACCAGTTGTGGAGGTAGATGGAAAGCGCCGGAGGCATCCTTCTTACTCACGCTAGGTATAAACTATTTGGGAATGTTGAGTGCATTTCATGGCCTTAGGTCATATTGTACTGGATCACGCCACCGGCATGTTAGATTACAAATAGACAATACCACTGTGGTAGCATACATCAACCACATGGGCGGCAACAAATCGATATCATGTGACAATCTCGCTAATTCAATTTGGCAATGGTGCATCCAGAGAAATATTTGGATATCAGCCACTTACCTACCAGGGAGACTAAATTTAGTGGCAGACACCAGGTCACGCAAATTTAATGAAAACACCGAATGGATGTTAAACAAAACGGTGTTTTCTGATATTACAGCAAAATATGGTACACCGGATATCGATCTTTTCGCATCCAGACTAAACAACCAGATATCTAACTATGTTTCATGGGAACCAGACCCTGGGGCAGCGGCCACAGATGCATTTTCGTTGCATTGGGGGGAAATGGTTTATTTACGCATTCCCTCCCTTCTGCCTCATCAGTCGGGTATTAAGGAAAATACAACAAGACTCTGCGTCTGGTATTTTGGTAGTACCTGATTGGCCTACTCAACCATGGTTCCCAGTGGTGCAAAACATGGTAATAGAACCATGTATTACAATCCCACACAGACCAGATCTACTACTACATCCCGTGACAGGGGATAGCCATCCAAGCCATAAAAGCTTGAACCTGTTAATTTGTAGAGTTTAAAGACACCGCTTCTACAACTGGGACTCACGGACCGAACAGGAAACATCATCTTGGTGGCCCAAAGAGAATCAACCAAGATATCTGGTCTACATCAGAAAGTGGTAAAAGTACTGCCATAAGAACAAAATCACCAACAGAAATATCAACATCCCATCTGTTCTGGAATATCTGGCAGGCCTCCACTATGATGAGGGGCTCAGCTACAATGCCATCAACAGCGCCAGAAGTGCCCTGTCGACATACCTATGGCAAGGGACAGAGCGTTACACGGTAGGGACTCACCCTCTGGTAACCAAGCTCATGAGGGGAATATTTAACACAAACCCCCCAAAAACCAGGTACTCCCATATATGGGATGTAAGCATTGTCCTGAAAGCACTCAGGAACTGGTCACCAGCATCTACCCTGTCCCTATACAGACTAACGTTAAAAACCGTCATGTTAATGGCACTGGTCACGGCACAGAGGGTTCAGTCACTGCACAAACTCAGACTGGACAACATGACCTCCTCACCTGACGATATTACGTTCCATATTTACGAACTAGTAAAACAGAACAGACAGGGATCAGCAGACCTCAATATCCAATTTAGGTCATACCCCGCAGATGACCGCCTCTGTATAGTTAAACATCTATCACTATACATGGAGAAAACAAAAATCCTAAGGCAATGAGAAGGGACTGCTGATCAGCCATAAGAAACCTCACAAAAAAGTGACGGTCCAGACGATCTCGAGATGGCTGAAACAGGTACTGGCGCAGGCTGGGGTGGATACTAACGTGTTCAAATCTCATTCCACCAGGGCTGCAGCTACATCGGCAGCAGTACAACTGGATGTGCCCATGGACCAAGTCCTCGAAGCAGCAAGATGGTCAGGGGAAAGAACTTTCCAGTTATTTTATAATAAGCCAGTGAGGAAAACTGGTACATTTGCAGAAAAAAATTTAAATTCTGTAAATTAATTTAAAACCCCATAAATGGGGTTATAATTTGTGTTAATAAATTTTATGATTTCAATAACGAATCATGTGCAATTATGTTAACACTATTCCTCCCACAGTCAAGGCAGACGTGTGAATGGACTCGTTTCCACGGCATGAAATCACAGAGCTTTGAAATCTTCACGTAGTCACTCACGTGACTCCGAAGTAAAATTGTAAGATTAAACGAGAACTTACCAGTTTGAAGTTTGATCTGTATTTTATGAGGAGTTACGATGAGGGATTACGTGCCCTCCGCTCCCACCCTGATCATATACTTAACTGGTACCTCTTCTCTAATCTTACTATGTTTAGTCATTACAGTTATCTGTGAATTCACACCGCTGCTTTGAAGAAACACGCATGCGTCCTAGCGGGCTTCTTCACGTAATCCCTCATCGTAACTCTTCATAAAATACAGATCAAACTTCAAACTGGTAAGTTCTCGTTTAATCTTACTATTAAATTGTTGCATATGATTGTGCCAATTCAACTATTTTGTCTCTTGGCAAGGTTACAGTCACGTAGACTGATTTAATTGTGAAGCCCAAGTAGTCCATGATTGTGGATGGCTTCAACTTAGATTTATCTGGATGTAAGACAATCCCAGGGTTCCGAATAACTGTTTGGTACCTGATACAGCTAACATAGTCAATTTCATGGTCTTGCCTACCATTTAAGATATCATCAAGATATGCAATGACAATATGTTTTTGTCTTCTGGATATTGCCAGAGCTGGTTTCAGTGTCTTGGTGAACAATCTTGGGCTGATGTGAACCCATTGGGTAACGCTTTAAACTGCTATAGCTGCCCCATCCAGGTAAATTTCAGGTATCTGCGATGATCCTTGTGAATGGTGCTAAATAGTAAACATCTTTAAGATCAATGCTTGCCATGAAGTATCTTTTGGATTTTAGTTGTTTGGCAGTAACAACCGTTTCCATTTAGAAAAGTATATACTTAAACATATTTAGTGAAATTAAGTCAATGATGATGCGACATCCACCATCTTTTTTTGGGTTTAGTGAATATATTTGATACGAATTGCAAGGGTTCAGGTTTTCCCATGATACCCTTTGTAATTATTCTCACCAGTTCAGCTTGTCCCTCTCGTTTCTTTAACGGAGAGGGGAAAATACCCTATGGTGAATGTTTACATGGTGGCAATTTTTCTAGTATGAATTGTATTTGTATCCACTAATGCCATTGAGTATATACTGATCACTCGTGATAGACTCCCATGTGTTAGTATTAGTCTATATGCTGGTAGGAACCAGACCCACCTACCTCCATGGTTATGGGTATTCTTCTGTTTCCTACCGGTCCAACAAGTGTTGCACGTCGTCTGGTGTGGCGGTGACGTTGGGGTGGCACATTTTCCATGGGGTCCGCTCTGGGTCCTGGTCTAAAGAAAGACTTTCGGTGATAGAATGCGGACCACGAGCTTTCATCAGTCCCATATGGTAGACGTCGACTGATGGACGCGATGGGGTGCTGCTGCGTAGGAATTATTGTTTTTGGTTTGCTCGTCCCGGCCCTGCCCTCATGAGACCGAAAGTTTTTAAAAACCTTTTTCACGTCCTTCATATGCTTTGTGAGGTTTTTGCCAAAGAGCAGTCGGTCTGGCTCAGTGGCTGGGGTATGCACAACTCCGCAAATGTAGGGTTTTTATGGCAGGTCTAATGATTTGTTTACGAAGATTGTGGTCATCTCCGTATTTGTCCACGGAACGAGGAAAAACGATGTGATGGCTGACGTCAGGCTTTTAACGGCCTCCTGCACATGGGGTTTCCACGTAGCGGTCCACCACACCTAGCAGCTCTTCCTGTTCCTGCACCCCTTGCATACTCCCGAGATCTTCAGCCATTGTCCCCTGTTCTTGACCAGCCCAGTCCTGGTCACCAAAGCTACCCTCGGTTAAGGAGGAAGCAATGGACAGTGCACAAGGCTCTGTGGAGGGAGTCCCTGAACTCCCCCTGCGAGAGCGCCCCTCACGAAGCGCGTCTCGCTGGAGCTGTCTCCCCTCCCCGTGCGGGTGGAGAGACGTTCCCGTGGCTTTACATCCAGCCCGCTGCTCAGGCGCTGGCGGGCTGGTCTCGGCGCGGTGTCCGGGAAATAGCGGACCACCCGGTAAGCGGTCCTACCACCTTGTTGCTGCCCCCGCCAAATGGAACGCTCCTCCGTGGAGTCGAGCGGTCTGTTCAGGCGGCTGTCTTTCCCCCCGTGCGGGTGGAGAGACGTCCCGTCTGACAAGTCGGAACCACCGGCCGGACGCCTCTTCCGTGGCTTTACTTCCAGCCCGCTGCTCAGGCGATAGCGGGCTGGGTTCGACACGGTGTCGGGATAGTCACGAAGTTTCAGGACGCATAAAGCGACGAAATTTCAGGACGTGAAAGGCGACGAAATTTCAGCACACGAAAAGCAACTAAAATGCAGCACGTGAACAGCTGCAAAAATTCAGGACGTGAAAGGCGACAAAATTTCAGCACACGATAAACGACAAAAATCCAGCATGCGAAAAGCGACGTAAATTGAGGATGTGAAAAGCGACATAATTCAGAATGCGAAAAGTGAAAAATTTCAGGTCGCGAAAAGCGACGGAATTTCAGGAGATGAAATGCAACAAAAATTCAGGAGGCAAAAGGCAACGAATTTGCAGGGTGCAAAAAACGACGCAGATTCAGATTCAGATTCAGATTCAGTGACTTCAGAATTAAGGGACAGAAGTTTAGGGGTAACATGAGGGGGAACTTCTTTACTCAGAGAGTGGTAGCGGTGTGGAATGAGCTTCCAGTGGAAGTGGTGGAGGCATGTTCGTTGGTATAATTTAAAAATAAATTGGATAGGCATATGGATGAGAAGGGAATGGAGTGTTATGGTATGAGTGCAGGCAGGTGGAACTAAGGGTAAAAAGTTGTTCGGCACGGACTTGTAGGGCCGAGATGGCCTGTTCCCTTGCTGTAATTGTTATATGGTTATATGGTTATATGATTCAACATGCCAAAAGCAGCGTAAAGTGACGAAAATGCAGCACGCGAAAAGCAATGTAAATTCAGGACATGAAAAGTGACAAAATTTCAGGACACATAAAGCGACGAAATTTCAGGACGCAAAAAGCGACTAATACTCAGCACGTGAAAAGCGACTCAATTTCAGCATGCGAAAAGCTTCAAAAATTCAGCACGCGAAAAGTGACGAACCAGGACGCGAAAAGCTACTAAAACTCAGCACGTGAAACGTGACGAAAATTCAGCACATGGAAAGTGATAAAAATAAATTCAGGAAAAGAAAAGCGATAAACCTTCAGGATGCGAAAGTGATGAAAATTCAGGACGCAAAAAGCGATGAAAATTCAGCAATTGAAAAGTGATGAACTTTCAGAATGCGAAAAGCGATGCAAATGAAGCACGCGAAAACGACGAAGATTCAGCACACGAAAAGTGATTTATGACGTGAAAAGCTACAACAATTCAGGACGTGAACCGCGACGAACATTTAGGACGCAAAACGGGACGAAAATTCAGGACGCAGAAAGGTACGAAAAATCAGGGTTCGAAAAGGTACAAAAATTCAGGACACTAAAATGGAGGAAAATTTTGGATGCAAAAATGACAAAAATTCAGGATGGGAAAAGGGAGGAAAATTGAGGACGCGAAAAGGGACGTAATTCAGGACGCAAAAAGGGAAAAAATTTCAGGACAGGAAAAGCGACGAAAGTTCAGCACGCGAACAGCGACGGAAATTTAGGACGCGAAAGCGAGAAAAATTCAAAACGGCAAAAGAAATGTAAGTTCAAGGCAAGTCGCAACAAAATTTCAGCATGTGAAAAGCTACAAAAATTCAGCACGCGTAAAGTGACTAAAATTCAGCACGCAAAAATCAACGTAAATTCAGAACATGAAAAGCGGCGAAATTTCAGGACGCATGAAGCGACAAAATTTCTGGACGTGAAAGGCGAAATAATGTCAGCACACGAAGAGCAGAGAAAATTCAGCATGTGAAAAGTGACAAAAATTCAGCACACGAAAAGTGACAAACCTACAGGATGTGAAAAGCGACTAAAATTCAGCACGTGAATGGCGAAAAAATTCAAAACGCCAAAAGCTACGAAAATTCAGGAAACGAAAAGCAACGAACCTTCAGGATGCAAAAAGTGTTGAAAATTCAGGACGGGAAAAGCTACAAAAATTCAGGACATGAAGGGCGACGAAATTTCAGCACACGAAAAGTGACAAAAATTCAGCACGCGAAAAGCAACAAAAATTCAGCATGCATAAAGTGACTAAAATTCAGCATGCAAAAAGCAATGTAAATTCAGAACACGAAAAGCGCCAACATTTCAGCTTGTGAAAAGCGACAAAAATTCAGCACGCGAAAAGTGACAAACCTTCAGGACGCGAAAAGCGACTAAAATTCAGCACATGAAACACGACGAAAATTCAGCGCGAAAGGCGAAGAAAATTCAAAACACGAAAAGCCATATAAATTCAGGAAATGAAAAGCAACGAACCTTCAGGATGCAAAAAGTGCTGACAATTCAGGATGCGAAAAGCGACGAAAATTCAGCAAGTGAAAAGTGATGAACCTTCAAGATGCGAAAAGCGATAAAGGGGAAGCATGCAAAAAGCGACGAAAAGTCATCACGTGTAAAGCGATAAAAAATTCAGCACGCGAAAAGCAACAAAAATTCAGCATGCATAAAGTGACTAAAATTCAGCATGCAAAAAGCAACGGAAATTCAGAACACGAAAAGCGCCAAAATTTCAGCATGTGAAAAGCGACAAAAATTCAGCACGCGAAAAGTGACAAACCTTCAGGACGAGAAAAGCGACTAAAATTCAGCACATGAAACACGACGAAAATGTGACGAAAATTCAGCACACGGAAAGTGACAAAAATTCAGGACACGCAAGGCGAAGAAAATTCAAAACGCCAAAAGCAATTCAGGAAACGAAAAGCGACGAACCTTCAGGATGCAAAAAGTGATGAAAATTCAGGACGCAAAAATCGATGAAAATTCAGCACGTGAAAAGTGATGAACCTTGAGAATGCGAAAAGCGATGAAAATGAAGCACGCGAAAAGCGACGAAAATTCATCATGTGCAAAGAGATGAAAATTCATCATGTGAAAAGCGACAAAAATTCAGCACATGAATCGCGACGAACCTTGACGACACGAAAAGCGACGAAAATTCAGCACAAGAAATGCTACAAAAATTCAGGACGCGAAAGGCGACGATATTTCAGCACATGAAATGCGACAAAAATCAGCACGTGAAAAGCAACAAAAATTCAGAACACGAAAAGCGGCGAAATTTCAGGACACATAAAGCGACGAAATTTCAGGACGTGGAAGGCGAAATAATTTCAGCACCCGAAAAGTGAAAATTCAGCATGCAAAAGCGACAAATATTCAGCAAGTGAAAAATGACAAACCTTCAGGATGCGAATAGTGACCAAAACTCAGCACATGAAAAGCTACAAAAATTCAGCACGCGTAAAGTGACAACGTTTCGGGATGCATAAAGTGACGAAATTTCAGGACGCGAAAGGCGACAAAATTTCAGCACACCAAAAGCGATGTAAATTCAGGATGCGAAAGGAAAGAAAATTCAAAACACCAAAAGCTACGTAAATTCAGGAAACGAAAAGCGACGAACCTTCAGGATGCAAAAAGTGATGAAAATTCAGGATGCAAAAAGCAATGAAAATTCATCATGTGTAAAGTGATGAAAATTCATCACGTAAAAAGCGACAAATGTTCAGCACATGAAAATTTATGACACGAAAAGCTACATCAATTCAGGACATGAAACACGACGAACATTTAGGCCGCAAAACATGACGAAAATTCAGTACAAACAAATCAACGAAAATTCAGGATGCAGAAAGGTACGAAAATGGAGGAAAATTCTGGACGCTAAAATGGAGGACAATTTTGGACTCAAAAAGCGACGAAAATTCAGGTTGGGAAAAGGGAGGAAAATAGTGGACGTGAAAAGCTACGTACTTCAGGGCGTAAAAAGGGAAAACATTTCAGGACGCGTCAAGCGACGAAATTTCAGGACGTGAAAAGTGACAAAATTTCAGCACACGAAAAGCAACGAAAATTTAGCATGTGAAAAGCTGCAAAAATTCAGGACGCGAAAGGCAACTAAATTTCAGCACACGAAAAGCGACAAAAATTCAGCACGCGAAAAGTGATCAGTCTTCAGGACGCGAAAAGTGACTAAAACTCAGCACGGGAAAGTGACGAAAATTCAGTGCACGGAAAGTGACAAAAATTTACGACACGAAAGGCGAAGAAAATTCAAAATGCCAAAAGCAATGTGAGTTCAGGAATCAAAAAGCAACGAACCAGGATGCAAAATGATGAAAATTCAGGACTAAATAAGCGATGAAAATTCAGCACGAGAAAAGTGATGAACCTTCATAATGCGAAAAGCGATGAAAATGAAGCACGCGAAAAGCGAAGAAAATTCATCATGTGCAAAGTGACGAAAATTAATCGTGCAAAAAATGACAAAAATTCAGCACATGAAACGCGACGAACCTTCAGGACACAAAAAGCGATGGAAATTCAGCACACGAAAAGCTACAAAAATTCAGGACGCGAAAGGTGACGAAATTTCAGCATGAAAAGCGACAAAAATTCAGCACGCAAAAAGCAACAAAAATTCAGCACGCTTAAAGTGACTAAATTTCAGCACGCAAAAAGCAATGTAAATTCAGAATACGAAAAGCGGCGAAATTTCAGGACGCATAAAGCGACGAAATTTCAGGACATGAAAGGCGAAATAATTTCAGCACACGAAAAGTGACGAAAATTCAGCATGCGAAAAGCGACAAAAATTCAGCACATGAAAAATGACAAAAATTCAGGACGCGAAAGGCGAAGTAAATTAAAAACACGAAAAGCAACGTAAATTCAGGAAACGAAAAGCAACGAACCTTCAGGATGAAAAAAGTGATGACAGTTCAGGATGCAAAAAGCGACAAAAATTCAGCAAGTGAAAAGCGACAAAAATTCAGCACACGAAAAGCGAAAAACCTTCAGGACGCGAAAAGCGAAAAACCTTCAGGACGCGAAAAGCGATGAAAATTCTGCACACGAAAAGCAACAACATTTCAGGACGTGAAATGTGACGAAACTTCATCCGCAAAAAAGGACAAAAAATCTGCATGCGAAAAGTGAAGAAACTTCAGGGCGCAAAAAGCGATGAAAATGAAGCACGCAAAAAGCGACTAAAATTCACCATGTGAAAAATGACGAAAATTCAGCACGTGAAAAGTGACGAACTTTCAGGACGCGAAAAGCGACTAAAACTCAGCACGTGAAACGTGACGAAAATTCAGCACACGGAAAGTGACAAAAATTCATCACGTGAAAGGCGAAGAAAATTCAAAACGCCAAAAGCAATGTAAATTCAGGAATTGAAAAGTGACGAAATTTCAGCATGCGAAAAGCAATGAAAATGCAGCTGACGAAATGCGACAAAAATTCAGCACAGGAAAAGTGATGAAAATTTATGACGCGAAAAGCTACAACAATTCAGGACGTGAAACACGACGAACATTTAGGACGCAAAACGGGAAGAAAATTCAGGACAAACGAATCGACGAAAATTCAGGATGCAGAAAGGTATGCAAATTCAGGATCCAGAAAGGTACGAAAATTCAGGATTCGAAAAGGTACGAAAATTCTGGACACTAAAATGGAGGAAAGTTTTGGACGCAAAAAGCGACGTAAATTGAGGATGGGAAAAGGGAGGATCGAAAAGCGACGTAATTCAGACGCAAAAAGGGAAACATTTTCAGGACCCGAAAAGCGACAAAAATTCAGCACACGGAAAGCGACGAAAATTCAGGACGCGAAAGCGAAAAAAATTCAAAACGGCAAAAGAAGTGTAAATTCAAGATGCAAGGCGACAAAATTTCAGCACGCGAAAAGTAAAGAAATTTCAGCATGCGAAAAACAATGAAAATTCAGCACGCGAAAAGCGACAAAAATTTAGCACATGAAAAGTGATGAAAAATCAGGACGTGAAAAGCTACAACAATTCAGGACGTGAAACGCGACAAACATTTAGGACGCAAAACGGGATGAAAATTCAGGACAAAGAAAGGTACGAAAATTCAGGGTTAGAAAAGGTACGAAAATTCAGGATGCTAAAATGGAGGAAAATTTTGGATGCAAAAAGCGACAAAAATTCAGGATGGAAAAAGGGAGGAAAATTGAGGACGTGAATAGCGACGTAATTCAGGACGCAAAAAGGGAAGCAATTTCAGGATGCGGAAAATGACGAAATTTCAGCACTCGAAAAGCGACGAAAATTCAGGACGCAAAAGGGAAAAAAATTCAAAACGCCAAAAGAAATGTAAATTCAAGTTGCAAGGCGACAAAGTTTCAAGACGCGTAAATCGACGACATTTCAGGATGCGAAAAGTGCCACAATTTCACCACACGATAAGCGACGAAAATGCAGCATGTGAAAAGCTACAAATATTCAGGACGCGAAAGGCGACAAAATTTCAGCACACGAAAAGTGACAAAAATTCAGCACGCGAAAAGCGACAAAAATATAGCACGCATAAAGTGACTAACATTCAGCACGCAAAAAGCAACACAAATTCAGAACACGAAAAGCGACGAAATTTCAGGACGCATAAAGCGATGAAATTTCAGGACATGAAATGCGAAATAATTTCAGCACACGAAAAGCGACGAAAATTCAGCATGCGAAAAGCGACAAAAATTCAGCACGCGAAAGTGACAACATTTCAGGACACGAAAAGCA
This sequence comes from Amblyraja radiata, assembly GCF_010909765.2. Classification (NCBI taxonomy): domain Eukaryota; kingdom Metazoa; phylum Chordata; class Chondrichthyes; order Rajiformes; family Rajidae; genus Amblyraja; species Amblyraja radiata. The sequence continues at coordinate 18,867,945 of NC_045993.1, forward strand.
ATGAAAATTTATGACGTGAAAAGCTACAACAATTCAGGACAAGAAACACGACGAACGTTTAGGACGCAAAACGGGACGAATATTCAGGACAAATATATCGACGAAAATTCAGGATGCAGAAAGGTACGAAAATTCAGGATGCAGAAAGGTACGAAAATTCAGGATTCGAAAAGGTACGAAAATTCAGGACACTAAAATGGAGGTAAATTTTGGTCGCAAAAAGCGACGAAAACTCAGGATGGGAAAAGGGAGGAAAATTGAGGACGCGAAAAGCGACGTATTTCAGGACGCAAAAAGGGAAAATATTTCAGGACGCAAAACGGGAAGAAAATTCAGGACAAACAAATCGACGAAAATTCAGGATGCAGAAAGGTATGCAAATTCAGGATCCAGAAAGGTGCGAAAATTCAGGATTCGAAAAGGTACGAAAATTCTGGACACTAAAATGGAAGGAAGTTTTGGACGCAAAAAGCGACGAAAATTAAGGATGGGAAAAGGGAGGATCAAAAAGCGACATAATTCAGACGCAAAAAGGGAAAAATTTTCAGGACCCGAAAAGCGACAAAAATTCAGCACACGGAAAGCGACGAAAATTCAGGACGCGAAAGCGAAAAAAATTCAAAACGGCAAAAGAAGTGTAAATTCAAGATGCAAGGCGACAAAATTTCAGCACACGAAAAGTAAAGAAATTTCAGCATGCGAAAAGCAATGAAAATTCAGCACGCGAAAAGCGACAAAAATTGAGCACATGAAAAGTGATGAAAAATCAGGACGTGAAAAGCTACAACAATTCAGGACGTGAAACGCGACAAACATTTAGGACGCAAAACGGGATGAAAATTCAGGACAAAGAAAGGTACGAAAATTCAGGGTTAGAAAAGGTACGAAAATTCAGGATGCTAAAATGGAGGAAAATTTTGATGCAAAAAGCGACAAAAAATCAGGATGGAAAAAGGGAGGAAAATTGAGGACGTGAATAGCGACGTAATTCAGGACGCAAAAAGGGAAGCAATTTCAGGATGCGGAAAGTGACGAAATTTCAGCACTCGAAAAGCGACGAAAATTCAGGACGTGAAATAGAAAAAAATTCAAAACGCCAAAATAAATGTAAATTCAAGATGCAAGGCGACAAAATTTCAAGACGCGTAAAGCGACGACATTTCAGGACGCGAAAAGTGCCACAATTTCACCACACAAAAAGCGACGAAAATGCAGCATGTGAAAAGCTACAAATATTCAGGACGCGAAAGGCGACAAAATTTCAGCACACGAAAAGTGACAAAAATTCAGCATGCGAAAAGCGACAAAAATACAGCACGCGTAAAGTGACTAACATTCAGCACGCAAAAAGCAACGCAAATTCAGAACACGAAAAGCGACGAAATTTCAGGATGCATAAAGCGATGAAATTTCAGGACGTGAAAGGCGAAATAATTTCAGCACACGAAAAGCGACGAAAATTCAGCATGCGAAAAGCGACAAAAATTCAGCACGCGAAAGTGACAACGTTTCAGGACACGAAAAGCGACTAATACTCAGCACGTGTAACGCGACGAAAATTCTGCACATGAAAAGCAACATAAATTCAGGAAATGAAAAGCAATGAACCTTCAGCACACGAAAAATGATGAAAATTCAGGACGCAAGAAGCTACATTTCAGGACGTGGAACGCGAGAAACATTTAGGACGCAAAACAGGATGAAAATTAACGACAAAGAAAGGGACCAAAATTCAGGATGCAGAAAGATACAAAAATTCAGGATTCGAAAAGGTCCGAAAATTCAGGATGCTAAAATGGAGGAATATTTTGGACGAAAAAAGTGACTAAAATTCAGGGTGGGAAATGGAAGGAAAATTGAGGACATGAAAAGTGACGTAATTCAGGACGCCAAATTGGAGGAAAATTGAGGATGCGAAAAGCGACACGATTTCAGGACGTGAAATGCGACAAAACTTCAGGGTGCAAAAGCAACAAAAATTCAAAATGCCAAAGGAAATGTAAATTCAATATCCAAGAAGCGACAAAATTTCAGGACGCGACAAATGATGAAATTTCAACGCATGAAAAGCGACGAAAATTCATCACGTGAAAACCTACAAAATTTAAGGACATGAAAAGTGACAACATTTCAGCACACGAGAAGTGACAAAAATTCAGCACGCGAAAAGCGATGTAAATTGAGGACATGAAAAGCGACCTAATTCAGAATACGAAAAGGGAAAAATGTCAGGATGCAAAAAGCGACGAAATTGTTGGATGCAAAAAGTGACTTAAATACAGCATACAAAAAGCGACAAAAATTCAGCATGTGAAAAGCGATGTAAATTGAGGACGTGAAAGGCGACATAATTCAGAAATGCGAAAAGGGAAAAAATTCATCACGCATAAAGTGACGAAAATTTAGCACGCGAAAAGCAACGTAAATTCAGAACACGAAAAGCGACGAAATTGCAGGACGCAAAAAATGATGTAAATTCAGGACGCGAAAAGCGAATAAATTAGGGTTAACCCTAACCCTAACCCTAACCCTTCAGGATGTGAAAAGCGACGAAAATTCAGCACACGAAAAGTGAAGAACCTTCAGGACGTGAAAAGCGACGAAAATTCAGCACATGAAAAGCGACGAAAATTCAGGACTTGAAAAGCGACGCAATTTCAGGACGTGAAAAGTGACGGAATTTAAGCACACGAAAAGCGTTGAAATTTCAGCATGCGAAAAGCGACCAAAATTCAGCACGCAAAAAGTGACGACAATTCAGGACGCGAAAGGCGACAAAAATTAAAAACGCCAAAGGCAACATAAATTCAGGACGTGAAAAGTGACTAAATTGCAGGATGCAGAAAGCGTTCAAATTACAGGACAAAATATGCGACAAAATTCAGCATGTGAAAAGTGACGAAAATTCAGCACACAAAAAACAACGAACCTTCAGAATGCGAAAAGCGATGAAAATTCAGGACGCTAAAGGCTACGAAAATTCAAGACATGAAATGCGACAAAAATTCAGGACGTGAAATGCAACTAAATTTCAGGACGTGAAAAGACGAAAATTCAGCATGCGAAAAGCTACAAACCTTCAGGACGTGACATTCGACGAAAATTCAGCACATGAAAAGTGCTGAAAATTCATGATGCGAAGGTGACGAAAATTCAAAATGCCAAAAGCGACGAAACGGGGAAGAGCACCTGGGTTTGGGGAAGGGCACCTGTAAATGTGGATTTCGGGCAGGGCATGTAAATGGGAGGGGGATTTAGGGGAGGGCACCTTTAAATGGTGAATTAGGAGGGCATCTGTAAATGGTGAATTAGGGGAGGGCACCTTTAAATGGTGCAGTAGGGAAGGCATCTCTAAATTTAGGGTAGATTTAGGGGAGAGCACCTGTAAAGGAGCAATACAATGTGAGCAACAATAACTGAAGCTTTACAACAACAACTGGTGTGTTGTTACACAAATCCACATAACAGTCTCATATAATTCTTTCCTCCTCATTGATTTATTCTCACGTGTACTGAGGTACAGTGAAAACCTTTAGTCACGTGCTAACCAGTTAGCATGACCACAATTGAGCCAGCTAGATCGCCTCATCATGTATAAAAAGGTAGCTAGCTAGATGGCTACATGTTGGATAGCTAGGTAGATAGCAAGGCTGAGCTACATACTGGACAGCTAGGTAGCTCACTATAGTGATCTACATAACTGGAGAAACCCCTGTCCCACGGTACGAGTTCATTTCCCGAGTTTGCCCTGATTCGAACTCGGAGATTTACGGCAACGGCCACTCATCTGTACTCGGTGCTCTCGTGGACATTTTTCATCATGTTGAAAAATCTTCACAAGTCTTCCCGTGCTTACCTGCCATTAGCGATTCTTCTCGAGTACCTGCCGTTAGCGCTAAGAGACGTCACCGAGCACCGACGTACCTGATACGTTCATTCCCCGTGCTTACCACGAGTTTGATTTATTTTAACTCAGGAGAGCTCTTGGAATGAACTCGCAACGTGGGACAGGGCTATTTTACTTCGGAGTCACGTGAGTGATACGTGAAGACCCCGCCAGCACGCATGGGCGTCATAGCATCTCACGCATTGCAACAGCGACAGGCGGGGGAACGTGCTCTCCCGCATCAGAGTTTAAAACGGGACCTCCAGGTAAGTAAAACTTATTCTGAGGTCGTTTTTCGTGAAAAACCTTGTTGTGCTCTGTGTTATAGAGAACAATGATCAAGGGCATAAAACCAAAGAAGGTCGCACCCCGTCCGACTGTGATGGCCCAGGAGGGTTCCAGCAGTGTGGAGAGTGACTGGCGGCACCTGGACCGCACTCGCTGCGGTCCACAGTCACCGACGCAATTTCTGCTGAGCCGAGCCCAACGCCGCAAGCTGCTCAGCTCAAACCACCGCAACGGGTTGGAGGCAAGGCAAAGCAGAAGTCGGCCCGGCTGGTAGATTCCGATGAGTCCGGTCATGAAGACACGCTGCCCAAGAGCGGCAAAGGTGACCGTTTACCCCGCATAGAGCGGTTGATGGAGCGGGACTTGCTCCTGGAGATGGGGCAAGCCCGCCATGAGAGTGCATGCACAGTGCAATACCCGGCATTGTCCATCGCATCTCCCTCGACAGAGGGGAGCGTTGGTGGCCAGGGCTGGGCTGGTCAAGAAGCGGGGTCCGTGGCTGAAGACAGCAGTTTGCTGGGGTGCTGAAACAGGAAGAGCTGCTGGGAGTGGACAACCGCTACACAGTAACACCACTAGCGGGACAGCCGTTGCAATCAAAATTGGCGGCCAGTATTGACTACCTGTCCTTCAACCCACTACAAGAACAGGCAGTAAATGAGGCGTTGGACAGATACACGCCCCCGGAGAACTGCATCTCACTAAATGTACCGGCCGTTAACAGCCAAATCTGGGGGTACATTGGGTTGGGCATACGAACCCAGGTTGGGTCCGGTTCCTTCCAGAACATAAAAGGTGCATGGCCTGTACTAACAGGGGGAAAATTACACCTTTTTTTGGAAGCATGGAGGACCATCACTCTTGATAATTATAAACTACAAAGTAGTCAAGGCTCTAAGGGACCTTGAAATACTGGTGTAGATGCGTGATCACACACAACCCAAGGTCTATGGGATATGCAACATCTAGTTTGGTCTTATGTCCCTGTCTACTCTGCTTGACTAATCATAAACTTAACATGTTATTATTGCCCACAGATATGATAATCCTATCGAGTGTAGCAATGACTGGACCCGTTGCGCTGTACTCAGCGCCATGGCATAATCACTAGTAAGTAAGTTTGACCAAGGACAGGGATGTTGCTGGAGCCCCTCGGCGAAGTGACGTAGCACAATGTTAACAACCCATATCTCTGCATCCCTAGGCCTGGGAGGGATACTGAGAGAAACACAGTTCCCTGGTGCTGGGTATTTGGTAGTTGTCATTCACACCCTGCTCCTGCTGCTGGTTGTGTTGTTCCTGCACCCCCAGCACACTTAGTGTCTTCAGAGACAGCCCAGAAGTGACTCCTGATGCTCCCCTCTGTCGAGGGTGATGCATTAGCAGCCCTCAATAAGGTGCTACCATGGGCGTCCTAGGACCCCATGGTGACTAGACTCCATATACCGGAGCATGTCACGTTGGGGCATCTGCTCCATTAACCGCTCCATGCGGGATATGCAATCACAGTCGCTGCCCGCCGGCGGAGAGTCTTCACAGCCCGACTCGTCCGAGCCTTCGGGCCTGTCCGACTTCTGCTTTGCCTTCCCGCCAGTCTGTGGTGTCGATTCGGACTGTGCAAGTGCCAGGTCGGAGATTGCTGATCGAATAGCGATCCAGGTGCAGCCTACCGCTGCTGACTGCCTGCACTTCTGCCATCCTCCGCAGTCAGTCTGGATGCGGTCCATTTGGACTTAGTCCATGGTTCCTTTCCTGTAACACAATTCTCACAGAAAATAGAATAAAACGACCCTAGAGTAAAGAATTTACCTGGGTGTCCTGTTTGCGATGTTTACAGTTGCCCCCCCCCCCACCCGAGGTGGGTATTGGAATTTAATTCCAATAAAGATACATATCTCTAATGAGTTTACCATTGCTACACATTGACCCCGGTTCCATCCACTCTTCGTGTGCTGTCTTTCCGTACTTTGCATGTTCTTCCCGTGGCTGTGTGGGTTTTCTCCGTGTGCTCCTGTTTCTCCCCAGACAGAGGGTGGTGGGTAGTTGGAACAAGCTGCCATAGGAGGTAGTTGAGCCACATACCATATCAACAGTTGAAGTACATTTGGCCAAGTACATGGACATGGGAATGTGAGAGGGACATGGGACTAGTGTAGATGGGGCATCTTGGTCAGAATGGGCAAGTTGGGATAAAGGGTCTATTTCCGTGCTGTGTGACTCTATGCAAGGTTCCCTATAAGTGGCGAGTCAGGTGGACAGGGTGGTGAAGAAGACACTTACCTTCATGGGCAAGCGGACTGAGCATAAAGGTTGGGGCATCGTGATACATCTGAACAACTCGTTGGTAAGACCACACTTGGAGTACTGTGCACAACTCTGGTCACCAAGCTACAGGAAGGATGCTATTGTATTGGAAAGGCTACAAACGAGATTCACCAGGAATGTTACCAGGTCTGGCAGACTTGATATGGCGAGAGGTTGGATAATCTGCGGCCTTTTCCTTTGGAGAGTGGGAGGATGAGGTGTGACCTTATTGAGGTGTACAAGTTCACGAGGAGCATGATTTAAACTACCATTCACAAGTAAGGTATGTGCCGTAATAAGCACCGGGCAGTGACTGACATCCACCATCATGAAGTGCTTTGAGAGACTGGTGTTGGCACATATTAACTCCAGTATCCCAGCCAGCCTTGATCCATTACAGTTTGCACATCAACGCAGCCGGTCACCAGCAGTGACCATCTCCCGGCCCTAAACCCATCTCTGGAATACATAGACAACAAGGTGTCATAGAAACATAGGAAATAGATGCTGGAGTAGGCCATTCGGCCCTTCCAGCATGCACTGCCATGCAAAATGATCATGGCTGATCATCCACAATCACCACCCCACAATCAAGTTCCTGCTTTCTCCTCGTATCCCTTGATTCCGTTAGCCCTAAGAACAAAATCTAACTCTCTTTGAAAACATCCAGGGACTTGGCCTCTACTGACCTCTGTGGCAGTGAATTCCACATATTCTCAACACTGTGTAAAAACATTTTTCATCATCTTAGTCCTAAATATCCTTGCCCTTATTTTTATTCCGAACCCTTATTCATAGCCCTTATTCTTAAACCGTAACCCTTAAACGGTTCCGGACACCCCCAACATCGGGAACATTTTCCTGCATCTAGCCTGTCCAATCCCTTAATGTTATATGTATCTGTAAGAATCCCTCTCATCCGTCTAAATTCCAGTGAATATAAGCCCAGTCGACCCATTCTTTCATCATTTGTCAGTCCAGCGAATTAACCTGGTGAACCTATGCTGCACTCCCTCAAGAGCAAGCATTGATATGTTATGAATTGTCCTACGTTAGACACATAAACATAGAAACATAGAAAATAGGTGCAGGAGTAGGCCATTCGGCCATTCGAGCCTGCACCGCCATTCGATATGATCATGGCTGATCATCCAACTCAGTATCCCATCCCTGCCTTCTCTCCATACCCTCTGATCCCTTTAGCCACATCTAACTCCCTCTTAAATATAGCCAATGAACTGGCCTCAACTACCTTCTGTGGCAGAGAATTCCACAGATTCACCACTCTCTGTGTAAAAAAAATCATTTTGTCATCTCGGTCCTAAAATACTTCCCTCTTATCCTTAAACTGTGACCCCTAGTTCTGGACGTCCCCAACATCGGGAATAATCTTCCTGCATCTAGCCTGTCCAACCCCTTAAGAATTTTGTAAGTTTCTATAAGATCCCCGCTCAATCTTCTGAATTCCAGCGTTTACAAGCCGAGTCTATCCAGTCTTTCTTCATATGAAAGTCCTGCCATCCCAGGAATCAGTCTGGTGAACCTTCTCTGTACTCCCTCTATGGCAAGAATGTATTTCCTCAGATTAGGAGAACAAAACTGTACGCAATACTCCAGGTGTGGTCTCACCAAGACCCTGTACAACTGACTCCTGTCTATCGGTAATAGCTCTGCCACCATGATCCCATCCAAACTGATCTCCAAGCTCCTGGAACTAGGAATCAGCGCCACCCGCTACCACTGGATCTGTAACTTTCTGACCCTTCCAATCGGTGAAGATTGATGACAGCATCTCATCCGCAATATTCAACAACACTGGTGCCCCGCAAGGATGCGATCTCAGTCCTCGAATACACTCCCTATACACATGACACCAGGACCAAATGTGGCTCTAATTCCATCTACAAGTCTGCAAACGACAACATTGTGGTGGGATGAATCACGACCAATAACGGGATGGAGTACATGAAGGATATGGCATAAGGACATCAGTGATAGCAGCAGAATTAGGCCATTCGGCCCATCAGGTCAATTCCACCATTCAATGATGGCTGAGCCATCTCTCCCTCCTTTCCCCATTCTCCTCCCTTCTCCTCATAACGTCTGGCACCTGTACTAATCAAGGATCTATCTATCTATCTCTGCCTGGGTTTCAACAACTAAGTTACAGAGATAGGTTGAATAAGTTAGGTCTTTATTCTCTGGAGCGCAGAAGGTTAAGGGGGGACTTGATAGAGGTCTTTAAGATGATGAGAGGGATAGACAGAGTTGATGTGATCAAGCTTTTCCCTTTGAGAATAGGGAAGATTCAGACAAGAGGACATGACTTCAGAATTAAGGGACAGAAGTTTAGGGGTAACATGAGGGGGAACTTCTTTACTCAGAGAGTGGTAGCGGTGTGGAATGAGCTTCCAGTGGAAGTGGTGGCGGCAGGTTCGTTGGTATCATTTAAGAATAAATTGGATAGGCATATGGATGAGAAGGGAATGGAGGGTTATGGTATGAGTGCAGGCAGGTGGGACTAAGGGGAAAAAATTGTTCGGCGCGGACTTGTAGGGCCGAGATGGCCTGTTTCCGTGCTGTAATTGTTATATGGTTGTTATATGGTTATTAATATGCACTAACATGGCCTCAATTGTGGAAAAGAACTCCCCAATTTCACCACCCTCTGACTAAAGATATTCCTAATTTATTTCCTGAACACTCACTACCATTTACTGTGTAGATCCTCCCCATGTGAGACTTCCCAAAATGCAATACCTCACAATTCTCTGCATTAAATTCCATCAACCATTCCCCAGCACACTTGGCCAATCGATCAAGACCCTACTGCAATTAATCACAACCATCTGCAAAACCACCCACTTTTCCTCAAGGGCGAAGGTGAACATACGGAAGTGGTAGTGCATGTCGGCACAAACGATGTCGGAAAGAAGGGGATTACTATTCTGCAGCGTGACTTTAGAGAGCTCGGAAAATGCTGAAAAGCAGGACCTCCAGAGTTGTTATCTCCGCTTTGTTTCCAGTTCCTCGTGCTGGCGAGAGCAGGAACAGGGAGATACGGGGCCTGAACGTGTGGCTGAGGAAATGGTGCACGGGGCAGGGATTTAGATTCTTAGATCACTGGGATCTGTTTTGGGGTAAGGGGGAACTGTACAAAAGGGACGGATTGTATCTTAACAGGTGTGGGACCAGCATTCTGGCAGGCGGGTTTGCCACTGCTACACGGGTGGTTTTAAACGGAATAAGGGGGGTGGGGTGTCGAATGGGATAGTGGAGGATGGAGTTAAAGGGAAAGGGGTTCTTAAATGTGTGAGCGTAGAGACAGAGGGGTGTACAATGAGGGTAGAAGCAATAGGTAGCAAGGTGAAAAGTAAAAGTGGCAGGCCGGCAAATCCAGGGTAAAAATCAAAAAGGGCCACTTTTCAGCATAATAGTATAAGGGGTAAGAGTGTTGTAAAAACAAGCCTGAAGGCTTTGTGTCTCAATGCAAGGAGCATTCGTAATAAGGTGGATGAGTTGGATGTGCAGATAGATATTAATGACTATGATATAGTTGGGATCACAGAGACATGGCTCCAGGGTGACCAAGGCTGGGAGCTGAACATCCAGGGATATTCAATATTCAGGAGGGATAGACAGAAAGGGAAAGGAGGTGGGGTAGCGTTGCTGGTTAGAGAGCAGATTAACGCAATAGAAAGGAAGGGCATTAGCTTTGAGGATGTGGAGTCGATATGGGTAGAGCTGCAAAACACTAAGGGGCAGAAAACGCTAGTGGGAGTTGTGTACAGGCCACCTAACAGTAGTAGTGGATTTGGGGATGGCATCAAATAGGAAATTAGAAATGCGTGCAACAAAGGTAAAACAGTTATAATGGGTGACTTCAATCTACATATAGTTTGGGTGAATCAAATTGGCAAGGGTGCTGAGGAAGAGGATTTCTTGGAATGTATGCGGGATAGTTTTCTAAACCAACATGTAGAGGAACCAACGAGAGAGCAGGCTATTCTAGAATGGTTATTGAGTAATGAGGAAAGGTTAGTTAGCAGTCTTGTTGTGCGTGGCCCCTTGGGCAAGAGTGACCATAATATGGTTGAGTTCTTCATTAGGATGGAGAGTGACATCATTAATTCAGAAACAAGGGTCCCGAACTTAAAGAAAGGTAACTTTGAGGGTATGAGACGTGAATTGGCCATGATAGACTGGAGATTGATTCTTAATGGGTTGACGGTGGATATGCATGGATGAACTACTACAATTGTTCATCCCAGTTTGGCAAAAAAAAAAATCAGAGAAGGTAGTGCATCCGTGGATAACAAGGGAAATCAGGGATAGTATCAAAACAAAAGATGAAGCATGCAAATTAGCCAGAAAAAGCAGCCTACCAGAGGACTGGGAGAAATTCAGAGACCAGCAGAGGAGTACAAAGCGCTTAATTAGGAAAGGGAAAATAGATTATGAAAGAAAACTGGCAGGGAACATAAAAAACTGAATGCAAAACCTTTCATAGATATGTGAAGAGAAAAAGATTAGTTAAAACAAATGTAGGTCCATTGCAGTCAGAAACGGGTGAATTGATCATGGGGAACAAGGACATGGCAGACCAATTGAATAACTACTTTGGTTCTGTCTTCCCTAAGGAAGATAAAAAATCTGCCGGAAATAGCAGGGGATCGAGGGTCAAATGAGATGGAGGATAAGCGGGAAGTCTTTTAGGACCGACATGAGAAAATTATTTTTTACACAGAGAGTGGTGAATCTGTGGAATTCTCTAGATCAGGCCCTCGTGTCCTGGCAACATCCTCGTAATTCTTCTTTACGCCCTCAGACACAAAATGCTGGAGGAACTCAGCGGGTGGGTCAGGCAGCATCACTGGAGAGAAGGAATGGGTGATGTTTCGGGTCGAGACCCTTCTTCACACTGTCCCGCTGAGTTTCTCCATGATTTTGTGTCTACTTTTGATTAAAACCAGATCTGCACTTCTTTCCTACACATCTCCACGCCCTTTCCAGCTTGACACCTTTTCCGATACCAATGTGATTAAAACTGAACACAATACTCTAATTGCGGCCTGACCAATGTCTTATATAACTGAAACATGGCCTCCCAGTGTCTATACTCAATGCTCTGACAGATGAAGACTAATGTGCCGAACGCCTTTTCGACCACCCTATCTACCTGTGATTTTACTTGCAAACCACGATGTACCTGGTGTCGTCCTAGATCCCTCTGTTTTACACTTATTTCACATTTTTTCCTTGGTTACAGCTCATTGGTACTGATAACTCTGGACTCACTGACTGATGGTGTCACTTCCCATCTGCATCTGATTCTCAACACACTTGCACTAAAGCTGAACATCCAAATAAAGAACAATCAAGACTTCACTGCTCCTCCAAGTGCAGCACTCGCTCTCCTCGGTTGTACTTCAAATATCTGCCAGGCCCTTTTGTATAGTTCTGGTCACTATATTATTGAAATTATGTCATGTTCCCAGAGGCAGTGTGGAACAGATTCACCAGGATGTTATCTGGAACGGACAGCGTTAGTTTAGAAGACAGATTCGATCAGGTGGGATTGGTCACTTTGGAGCAAGAACACCGAGGGGCGACCTTACAGAGGCTTGTGAAATTATGTCAACTACAGCAGGATTGACTAGATGGTGACAGTTATTTCCCAGGCGGGCGAATCTAAACCCACACAACTTCAGTCTATTCGAAAGGGGAAAGATTTAAGGGAATACTGATGGGCAGGCAGTTATTCCACACCAAAGGTGGAGCAATCTCTTCATAAGTGGTGGTGGGGGCAGATACCGTCACAGCAAATAAACAGCATTTGGACAGCCGTTTGCCTCGGATAGGAATGGAGGGATATGAGGCAAATACAAGTGAATGAGATCCTTGTAATCTCATTCACATCATGGACATCATGCCTCAGGCATCTCGATCTGCATGGATGAATCAGGCCCAAGGGCCTGTTTCCCTGTTGTTCTCATGAACATTTGCACAGCACTGGAATCACTGGTTCTGTCATCACTCATGTGCTCTGTCATCGTCCTGCCCGCCAGCCCAGTTGTAATTCCTTCGTCTAAATCGTCAATAAATATTATAAGTGTCTGGGGTCCCAGCACCAATGCCCCTGACCCACTTAGGAAACTTTTCGCCTCACCCAAGATTTCCGTGCGGTCATCGGAGGTTTTTGACAGTCTCCCTAATGGTCGAAAGTGGTTTCCGCTTCTTCTATGTTCCGGCGATTATTTCAAAAAATTCAAAACCGGCTGATACTATATATAGGTTGCCGTTTTAAAAATTTGTAATTTTTTTAGTCGAAGCCGGTTACGATGCTAGTTGAAGGTGGTTGCCGGAGGTTGCAGGTGGTTGCCGGAGGTGCAGGTAGTGGAAGGTTCCACCACCTGCAACCTCCGGCAACCACCTTCAACTAGGATCGCAACCATTGCGATAGAGAAGGAACTGCCTCAGAATTAAAGGAAGTTCCTTTAGGAAGGAAATTAGGAGGAATTTCTTTAGCCAGAGAATGGTGAATCTGTGGGATTCATTGCCACAGACGACGGTGGAGGCCACAAGTCAGTGGATATATTTATGGCAGAGATACATTGATACAGAGATCAGCTCTCTCTCTTTCTCTCTCTCTCTCTCTCTCTCTCTCTCTTCTCTAGAGAGACTATCTAGCGCTCTCTCCGATAAACTCAGACGACTATAACGCTACGATCTATATATCTAGAAATGCAGAGATCTCTCTCTCTTCTCTCTCTCTCTCTCTCTCTCTCTCTCTCTCTCTCTTTCTCTCTCTCTCTCTCTCTCTCTTTCTCTCTCTCTCTCTCTCTCTCTCTCTCTCTCTCTCTCTCTCTCTCTCTCTCTCACTTACTCTCACCCCACCCCGTCACTGCTTATCATATGCCATTGATTGTTGATTGGTACGTGTGTCAGGGGTTATGGGGTGAAGGCAGGAGAATAGGATTAGGAGGGAGAGATAGATCAGCTATGATTGAATGGCGGAGTTGGGCCGAATGGCCTAATTATGGGCCGAATGGCCTAATTATGTGATCAGCGATCGCCCGTTCACACACTAGTGCGGCACAGTGGTATAGCGGTAGAGTTGCTGCCTCACAGCGCCAGGGACCCGGGTTCCCCTCTCTCTCTGTCTCTCTCTCTCTCTCTCTCTCTCTCTCTCTCTCTCGCTCTCTCTCTCTCTCTCTCTCTCTCTCTGATCTCTCTTCTCTATCTCTTCCTCTCTCGCGCGGCTCTCTCATCTCCCTCATCATCTTCTAATCTCTATATCTTCTCTCTCTCTCTCTGCTGATATCTCTCTTCGCTATTCTCATCCTCTCTCTCTCTCTCTCTCTCTCTCTCTCTCTCTCTCTCTCTCTCTCTCTCTCTCTCTCTCTCTCTCTCTCTCTCTCTCTCTCTTACTCTCACCCCACCCCGTCACTGCTTATCATATGCCGGCCATTGGGAATAGTTCAGATGAACTAAGGTGCACTATCCCTCTCTATGAAACATGGTAAACCTGTGTGTGAAGTTTGCGCCGGGTACAGCACTAACAAATAAACTGCTTTTAAACGGTGACCTGACAACTGTTTGGATATTTAGTCACCACTAAACTCTCGCCTTGAATCAGATGAATGAATGAACAGATGTCCACATTTCTCAAAGATACAGATTAAGAGGACAACGTCATAGAGTTGCTTGTCCAATAAATTGGTCATTTTTAATACCAGTCCCTGCTGCTCATTGAAGTGTTGATTTCACTTTCTACTGGTACCAGCTTTACACTGCATGATGGGAGATATGTTCTCTTGAATTACTTGATAAACAAGCACATCAATAAAGTCTGTGTGTGTGTAGACACATAGAAACATAGAAAATAGGTGCAGGAGGAGGCCATTCGGCCCTTCGAGCCGGCACCGCCATCCATCCAGTGATTTGGCCTCCACTGCCCTCTGTGACAGGGAATTCCATAAATTCACAACTCTCTGGGTGAAAAAGTTTTTTCTCACCTCACTCTTAAATGACCTCCCCTTTATTCTAAGACTGTGGACCCTGGTTCTGGACTCGCCCAACATTGGGAATATTTTTCCTGCATCTAGCTTGTCCAGTCCTTTTATAATTTTATATGTTTATATAAGGTCCCCCCTCACCCTTCTAATCTCCAGTGAATACAAGCCTAGTCTTTTCAATCTTTACTCAGATGACTGTCCCGCCATCCCAGGGATCAATCTCGTGAACCTACGCTGCAGTGCCTCAATGCCTCAATCACAAGGATTGTGTGGCAGCTTTCTCTGTACCGCTGTGTGGACAGCCTTCGCGGATGAGTTGGTTATTTACACTCAGACCGACCTTGTTGTCTGATCCGTGGGTTTGAAGTCATATCTACCTGTCAACTGGTCTGAAGTAGTTCACAACAAAATAAACTGCAGATTGAACAGAGCCACAGCTAGTGTTCACTGGCTTGAACTAATATTCCCCAATGGACGAAGGATACAGCACCATTACTTAACTACCCCTTTCTCAGATCTGAAGCTGCACTTTAATTTTCCGCATTATGTGATATTCCATTGTATCCCGGAGAGAGGCAATTAGTATTTCTACCACTGTTCATTAAGATGAAAATAACAAGTTAATGCATCTTCACGTGCCATGTTTACCCGCGTGGATAGAGCAGCAAGATGGAGTTAGTGCTCATTACAGATGAGATTAATTATGGATACTGAACTGCCGTTAACCCTTTATAGTCAATCATTTGAAGTAACAACCAGTTCCCAGTTCCGTCGCACACTACCCAGATATATTTTCATCAGTGGCAACATTGACAACATTTGCCTTGCGCTGACCCACTGTAGAAGATTAGACATGTTTGCAGGTTACCTATCCATATGTGACCATTGGACAAACTGCTGTAATAATGTTAAAACGTGTGATTAACCGGGTTTGTCTTAAAATGAATCTGTTCTATGATCCCAGCACAGAGATCCATGGCCAAGTGAGGAATATTTTACTGCACTATTTGTGCACACACACACACCCTCCAGTTATAGAGCCATAGAGACATAGAGTCTCAAAACATCTTCAGCCCAGCCTGCCTGCCTGCCTGCCCACACCGGCCAACATGTCCCATCCCCATATTCCTATACATGGCCTGTCTGTCTGTCTATGCACCTGTCTAAATGTTCCTTAAAGTTTGCCCTTGTACTTTTTAGTTTGTACCTTTATATAGTTACAAGGAGAGATAGCTGAATGGATTGAAATTTGGCTTCAGGGAAGGAAGCAGAGGTAGATTGCGCTATTGCGGAGCGGGCGATGCCTTTCCTGGGTCGTCGCGCTGGGACTCCAGTATGCTGGGACCGCCGATAAGAACATTGTGGAGCCGCGGTTCTGCGGAGCGGCCAGCTGCGACGTTGAACTTACATCTCGCCGAGATCACCAGTGTGCGGAGCTCCGTCCGGCGCGGTCTGTTGGCTGGGAAGCCGCAGGCTCCGGTGGGAAGGCGGCCGGTCCTGGCACCCCAAGCCGCTGGGGGTTCTCCCGACGCCGGTGTACCATCACCCGGCGAGAACATCGGGCGCCGTGGCGACGAATGTGGAGGCCTCAATAGGCCCGATTTTGGGTGGACAAGAGGATGGGGACTGGACTTTGCGCCTTCCCCCACAGTGGGAATCACTGTGGGGGGATGTTTTTGTGTTGAACTTCTTTTTGAATGCTATGTTGTATTTTTATTGGTGTGCTGCAAGGACATCAGAATTTCCCCTGAATAAGGGGATTAATAAAGTTTAATCTAATCTAGATGGTGGAAGGAAGGTTGCTTCTCAGACTGGAGGCCTGTGACTAGTGGTGTGCCTCAGTGTTCAGTGCTGGGCCCGTTACTGTTTGTCATCTACATCTATGATTTGGATGAGAACTTACAGAGCATGTTTAGCAGGTTTGCAGATGATACAAAAAACATAGAAACATAGGAAATAGGCGCAGGAGTAGGCCATTCGGCCCTTCGAGCCTGCACCGCCATTCAATTTAATCATGGCTGATCATCCAACTCAGTATCCTGTACCTGCCTTCTCTCCATACCCCCTGATCCCTTTAGCCACAAGGGCCACATCAAAATCCCTCTTAAATATAGCCAACGAACTGGCCTCAACTACCTTCTGCGGCAGAGAATTCCAGAAATTTACCACTCTCTGTGTGAAAAAAGTTTTCCTAAAAAATTTGCCCCCTTATCCTTAAACTGTGACCCCTTGTTCTGGACTTCCCCAACATCGGGAACAATCTTCCTGCATCTAGCCTGTCCAAACCCTTAAGAATTTTGTACGTTTTTATAAGATCTTCTAAATTCTAGCGAGTACAAACGGAGTATATCCAGTCTTTCTTCATATGAATGTCCTGACATGCCAGGAATCATTCTGCTGAACCTTCTCTGTACTCCCTCTATGGCAAGAATGTCTTTCCTCAGATTAGGAGACCAAAATTGTACGCAATACTCCAGGTGTGGTCTCACCAAGACCCTGTACAACTGCAATAGAACCTCCCTGCTCCTATACTCAAATCCTTTTGCTATGAATGCTAACATACTATTCGCCTTCTTCACTGCCTGCTGCACCTGCATGCCTACTTTTAATGACTGGTGTACCATGACACCCAGGTCTCGTTGCATCTCCCCCTTTCCTAATCGACCACCATTCAGATAATAATCTACATTGCTGTTTTTGCCACCAAAGTGGATAACCTCACATTTATCCACATTATACTGCATCTGCCATGCATTTGCCCATTCACCCAGCCTATCCAAGTCACCTTGCAGCCTCCTAGCATCCTCCTCACAGCTAACACTGCCCCCCAGCTTCGTGTCATCCGCAAACTTGGAGATGTTGCATTCAATTCCCTCGTCCAAATCATTAATATATATCGAAAATAGCTGGGGTCCCAGGACTGAGCCTTGCGGTACCCTACTAGTCACTGCCTGCCATTGTGAAAATGACCCGTTTACTCCTACTCTTTGCTTCCTGTCTGCCAACCAGTTCTCTATCCACATCAGTACTGAACCCCCAATACCACGTGCTTTAAGTTTGTATACTAATCTCTTATGTGGGACCTTGTCGAAAGCCTTCTGAAAGTCCAGATATAACACATCCACTGGTTCCCCCTTATCCACTCTACTATTTACATCCTCAAAAAAATCTATAAGATTCGTCAGACATGATTTACCCTTCATAAATCCATGCTGACTTTGTCCAATAATTTCACCACTTTCCAAATGTGCTGCTATCCCATCTTTAATAACTGATTCTAGCAGTTTCCCCACTACCGACGTTAGACTAACTGGTCTGTAATTCCCCGTTTTCTCTCTCCGTCCCTTTTTAAAAAGTGAAGTTACATTAGCTACCCTCCAATCCTCAGGAACTACTCCAGAATCTAAAGAGTTTTGAAAAATTATCACTAATGCATCCACTATTTCTGGGGCTACTTCCTTAAGTACTCTGGGATGCAGCCTATCTGCCCTGGGGATTTATCGGCCTTTAATCCATTCAATTTACCCAACACCACTTCACGGCTAACCTGGATTTCACTCAATTCCTCCAACTCCTTTGATCCGCGGTCCCCTGCTATTTCCGGCAGATTATTTATGTCTTCCTTAGTGAAGACGGAACCAAAGTAGTTATTCAATTGGTCCGCCATATCCTTGTTCCCCATGATCAACGCACCTGTTTCTGACTGCAAGGGACCTACATTTGTTTTAACTAATCTCTTTCTTTTCACATATCTATAAAAACTTTTGCAGTCAGTTTTTATGTTCCCTGCCAGTTTTCTTTCATAATCTATTTTCCCTTTTAAGCCTTTTGTCCTCCTCTGCTGGACTCTCAATTTCTCCCAGTCCTCTGGTAGGCTGCTTGTTCTGGCTAATTTGTACGCTTCATTTTTTGTTTTGATACTATCCCTGATTTCCCTTGTTATCCACGGATGCACTACCTTCCCTGATTTATTCTTTTGGCAAAATGGGATGAACACTTGTTGCAGTTCCTCCATGCAGTTTTTAAATGCCTTCCATTGCATATCCACCGTCAACCCTTTAAGAATCATTTGCCATTCTATCTTGGCCGATTCACATCTCATACCCTCAAAGTCACCTTTCTTTAAATTCAGGACCCTTGTTTCTGAATCTTCACAGTCTGCAAATCCACCCACTTTTGTATCATCTGCAAACTTGCTAAACTTGCTCTGTAAGTTCTCATCCAAATCATTGATGTAGATGACAAACAGTAATGGGCCCAGCACGGAACACTGAGGCATACCAATAGTCACATGCCTCCAGTCTGAGAAGCAACCTTCTTTCCACCATCACCCTGTGCTTCCTTCCCTGAAGCCAAATTTCAATCCATTCAGCTATCTCTCCTTGTAACTATATAAAGGTACGAATTAAAAAGTACTACGGCAAACTTTAAGGAACATTTAGACAGGTGCATGGACAGACAGACAGACAGGCCATTTATAGGCATATGGGGAAGGGACATGTTGGCCGGTGTGGGCAGGCAGGCAGGCAGGCAGACTGGGCTGAAGATGCTGTGAGACTCTATGTCTCTATGGCTCTATAACTGGAGGGTGTGTGTTTGTGCACAAATAGTGCAGTAAGATATTCCCCACTTGGCCATGGATCTCTGTGCTGGGATCGTAGAACTGATTCATTTTAAGACAAACCCGGTTAATCATACATTTTTAACATTATTATTACAGCAGTTTGTCCAATGGTCACACATGGATAGGTAACCTACAAACATGCCCAAACTTCTACAGTGGGTCAGCACAAGGCAAATGTTGTCAGTGTTGCCACAGGTGAAAATGTATCTGGGTAGTGTGTGACGGAACTGGGAACTGGTTGTTGTGTGAGATGCCCTGGGAGTGGATGATTCAAAGAAATTACCTGTGTGTGACGTCAGTGTGTTCAGTGATGGGTCTGGTGAGCAGTGACATTATCAGTGTGGTCAGTGATGGGTCTGGATAAGCAGTGACATGATCTCATTATATCTAACTGTTATGCTTTACATTTAATATGATGTAAAATAAAGAATCCCTTCATTTTAATTCAAATGTTTGACTATAAAGGGGCTGAAGTTCGAGTATCCATAATTAATCTCATCTGTAATGAGCACTAACTCCATCTTGCTGCTCTATCCACACTGGTAAACACGGCAAGTGTAGATGCATACACTTGTTATTTTCATCTTAATTAACAGTGTTCAGAAATACTAATTGCCTCTCTCTGGGATAAAATGGAAAGAAAAACACATAATGCAGAAAATTAAAGTGTAGCTTCAGATCTGAGAAAGGGGTAGTTAATGAACGGTGCTGTATCCTTCGTCCAGTGGGAATATTAGTTCCAGCCGGTGAACACTGGCTGTGGCTGTTCAATCTGCAGTTTATTTTGTCGTGAACTACTTCAGACCAGTTGACAGGTAGATGTGAACCCATGGATCAGACAGCATGGTCGGTCTGAGTGTAAATGACCAACTCATCCGCCTAGGCTGTCCACACAGACTTTATTGATGTTCTTGTTTATCAAGTAATTCAAGAGAGCATATCTCCCATCATGCAGTGTAAAGCTGGTACCGGTAGAAAGTGAAATCAACACTTCAATGAGCAGCAGGGACTGTTATTAAAAATGACCAATTTATTCATGTTTTCTTCTTAACCTGTGTCTTTGAGAAATGTGGACACCTGTTGATGTTTCATTCATCTGATTCAAGGCAAGAGTTTAGTGGTGACTAAATGACCAAACAGTTGTCAGGTCACCGTTTAAAAGCAGTTTATTTGTTAGTGCTGTACTTGGCGCAAACTTCAGACACAGGTTTACCGTGTTTCATAGAGAGGGATAGTGCACTTTAGTTCATCTGAACTATTCGGTTTCCTGTCTCTGTTCGGTTGAAAGGAAATAGTAATAATTGGAAAGAGCCATGGTTTTCAAGGGAAATTGGACACGGTTCGGAAAAAGAGAGAGATCTACAATTATTATAGGCAGCATGGAGTAAATGAGGTGCTTGAGGAGTAAATAGAATGTAAAAAGAATCTTAAGAAAGAAATTAGAAATGCTAAAAGAAGATATGGACTTTATTAAGGCCTTTGACAAGGTTTCTCATGGAAGGTTGGTTAAGAAGGTTCAATTGTTGGGTATTAATGCGGGAGTAGCAAGATGGATTCAACAGTGGCTGAATGGGAGATGCCAGAGAGTAATGGTGGATGGCTGTTTGTCAGGTTGGAGGCCGGTGACTAGTGGGGTGCCTCAGGGATCTGTGTTGGGTGCACTATTGTTTGTCATGTACATCAATGATCTGGATGATGGTGTGGTAAATTGGATTAGTAAGTATGCAGATGATACTAAGATAGATGGTGTTGTGGATAATGAAATAGATTTCCAAAGTCTACAGAGAGATTTAGGCGATTTGGAAGAATGGGCTGAAAGATAGCAGATGGAGTTTAATGCTGATAAGTGTGATGTGCTACATCTTGGCAGGACACATCAAAATAGGACATACATGGTAAATGGTAGTGAATTGAGGAATGCAGTTGAACAGAAGGATCTAAGGATAAATGTGCATAGTTCCCTGAAGGTGGAATCTCATGTAGATAGGGTGGTAAAGAAAGATGTTGGTGTGCTAGCCTTTATAAATCAGAGCATTGAATATAGAAGTTGGGATGTAATGTTAAAATTGTACAAGGCACCGGTGAGACCAATTCTGGAGTATGGCGTACAATTTTGGTCGCCCAATTATAGGAAAGATGTCAACAAAATAGAGAGAGGAGATTTACCAGAATGTTGCCTGGGTTTCAGCAACTAAGTTATAGAGAAAGGTTGAACAAGTTAGGTCTTTATTCTTTGGAGCGCAATAGGTTAAGGGGGGACTTGATAGAGGTCTTTAAAATGATGAGAGGGATAGACAGAGTTGACGTGGATAAGCGTTTTCCCCATTTAGAGAAGGGAAGATTCAAACAAGAGGACATTACTTCAGAGTTAAGGGACAGAAGTTTAGGGGTAACATGAGGGGGAACTGCTTTACTCAGAGAGTGGTATCTGTGTGGAATGAGTTTCCAGTGGAAGTAGTGGAGGCAGGTTCGTTTTTTATCATTTAAAAATAAATTAGATAGGTATATTGACGGGAAAGGAATTGAGAGTTATGGTCTGAGTGCAGGTAGATGGGACTAGGGGAAAATAAGTGTTCGGCACGGACTTGTCAGGCCGTTGAGGGAGGGGAGTGGGAGAGGGTGGAGATAAAAAGAGGGTGGGGAGAGAGAGAGAGAGAGAGAGAGAGAGAGAGAGAGAGAGAGAGAGAGAGAGAGAGAGAGAGAGAGAGAGAGAGAGATAGAGGAGAGAGAGACAGAGAGAGAGAGAGAGAGAGAGAGAGATCGTCCGCTCGAAGCTCTTCCTCTCGAGATCTATGAGCGTCGCTCTCTCCTCTCTAGAGATATGAGTCTTATTTGAGGGTTGTGGAGAGGAACCCGGGTGTCTGGCGCATTGAGGCAGCAACTCTACCGCTATACAACCGTGCCGCACTAGTGTGTGAACGGACGATCATTGATCACATGTTCTAGGAGCAGAATTAGGCCATTCCGCCATTCAAGCATAGCTTATCTTTTCTCTCCCTCCTAATCCAATTCTACTGCCTTCTCCCCATAACCCCTGACACACGTACTAATCAACAATCTATGTATCTCTGGCCTAAGTATATCCACTGACTTGTGGCCTCCACCGTCGTCTGTGGCAACGAATCCCACAGATTCACCACCCTCTGGCTAAAGAAATTCCTCCTAATCTCCTTCCTAAAGGAACTTCCTTTAATTCTGAGGCTGTTCCCTCTGGACCTAGACTCTCCCACTATTGGAAACATCCTCTCCACATCCACTCTATCCAGGCCTTTCACTATTCAGTGAAGTTTTAATGAGGTCCCGCCCCCCTCGTTCTTCTAAACTCCAGCGAGTACAGGCCCAGTGCCGACAAACGCTCATCGTATGTTAACCCACTCATTCCTGGGATCATTCTTGTAAACCTCCTCTGGACCCTCTCCAGAGCCGGCACATCCTTCCTCAGGTACGGGGCCCAATACTGCTCGACAAGGCTCCAAATACGGCCTGACCAGCGCCTTGTAGAGCCTCGGCATTTACGGCCTTGTTTTTGTCTACAAGCCTTCTGGAAATTTGGTGGCAAAAACAGGAAGGCAGATTATTATATGAATGACGTCAAGTTGGGAATAAATTATTTCTCTATTTGATTGTCTTTCAATTATAAAATCAACTTTTTTCTTTCCAATAACTAAAGTAAACTTTTTATCTCTGATTACTAAAATAAACTTTAATCTTTTTACTTCCAAAATAAACATTTTTTTCTCTAACTATTAAAATAAACTATCCATATTTTTAGCTGAAAGTTTTTTTATTTCAAAAAGTGAACATTTTGATTTTTATTTGAAAAATAACTATATTTTAATTTAATTTTCTAATTTCAAAAACAAACTTCTCCCTCTCCCTCTAATTACTAACAGGAATTTACATTTTTATTTGAATAATAAATGTTTTAAATTAAAAAAATAAATTATTTCTCTCAGATTACTTAAATAAACTTTTTCTGTATATTACTGAAATAAACTTTTGTCTCGAATTACTAAAACACGAGAATTACGAATTTTTCTCTACAATTACTAACATTGAACGAGCTGCTGGAGGAGGTAGTTTATAAGGTGAATATGTGGTGGAGAATTTTGTGGTACACACTCTCTACCCCCTCTCTTCCCTCCTCCTCTCTCTCCTCTCTCCTCTCTCTGCCACCCTCTCTCTCCCCTCTCTCACTGCCCACTCACTCTCCCCTTTCTCTCTCCCCTCTCCACTCTCTCCCCTCTACCTCATCTCTCCTCCTCTCTCTTTCCCCCTCTCTCTCCCCTCTCTCTGCCTCCCCCTCTCTTGCCCCCTTTCTCCCCTCTCCTCTACCTCCTCTCTACTCCTCTCTCTATCTCCCCCTCTCTCTGCCCCTTCTCTCTCCCCTCTCCCTCTACCCCCTCACTCTCCCCTCTCTCTCCCCTTGCTCTCTCCCCTCTCTCTCTCCTCTCTTTCTCCCCCTCTCTCTACCTCCTCTCTCTCTCCGCCCTCTCTCCCCCCTCTCTCCCCTCTCTCTCTCCCCTCTGTCTCCCCCCTCTCTCTCTCCCACCAACTGTCTCCTCTCACTCTCTCCCCCTCTCTCTCTCTCACCACCCTCTCTCTCTCACCCTCTCTCTTCCCTCTCTCTGCCCCCGCACTCTCCCTCCCCATCTCATTCACCACCTCTCTCTCTTCGTCTCTCTCGGCCCCCTCTCTCTCCCCTCTGTCTCTCTCCCCTCTCTCTTTCGCCCTCACTCTCCCCCTCTCTCTCTCTGCCCTCTATCTCTCCCCCTCTCTCTCACCCTCTGTCTCTCTTTCTCTCCCCTCTTTCTCTCTCCACAATTTCTCGAGGATTGCCAACTTTCTCACTCTCTTGTGGAAGAAGTAGATTGGATAAGGGAGAGCCAGCTGCTGTGGTGAATCTAGACTTTCAAACAGCCTTTGACAAGGTCCCACACAAGAAATTAGTGTGCAAAACTAGAACACATGGTATTGGGACAAGGGTATTGACATGGATACAAAACTGATTGGCAGACAGGAAGCAAAGAGTAGGAATGAACAGGTCCTTTTCTGAATGGCAGGCAGGAACTAGTGGGGTGCCGGAAGACTTAGTGCTGGGGCCCCAGATACTTATAATATTTGTTGACGATTTGGACGAAGGAATTACAACTGGGCTGGCGGGCAGGCCGATGACAGAGCACATGAGTGATGACAGAACCAGTGATTCCAGTGCTGTGCAAATGTTCATGAAGACATTGCTCCACATTTGGTGTGGAATACCTGCCTGCCCATCAGTATTCCCTTAAATCTTTCCCCTTTCGAATAAACTGAAGTTGTGTGGGTTTAGATTCTCCCAGTCTGGGAAACATCTGTCACCATCTACTCAATCCTGCTGTAGTTGACATAATTTCACAAGCCTCTGTAAGGTCGCCCCTCAGTATTCTTGCTCCAAAGAGACCAATCCCACCCGATCGAATCTGAAAAGAAATGAGCAGCAGGGACTGTTATTAAAAATGACCAATTTATTGGAAAAGCAATTCTATGATGTTTTCATCTTAATTTGTATATTTGAGAAATGTGGACACCTGTTGATGTTTCATTCATCTGATTCAAGGCGAGAGTTTAGTGGTGACTAAATGTCTAAACAGTTGTCAGGTCACCGTTTAAAAGCAGTTTATTTGTTAGTGCTGAACCTGGCGCAAACTTCACACACAGGTTTACCGTGTTTCATAGAGAGGGATAGTGCACTTTAGTTCATCTGAACTATTCCCAATGGCCGGGATCACACTACCTGTGCCCAGTGTTCAAGAGACAAGAAAGACAGTGCAGATCAGTAGGTGGCTCAGGAGCTGGTGCTGGGGGTGGGGGCTTCAGACATAGTCATACAGCATGGAAACAGGCCCTCTGGCCCTACTTGTCCATGCCCATGCCCCATACCCTCGTACTGCCAGCCTGTGTTTGACCCATATCCCTATAAACCTGTGCTATCCATGTACCTGTACACATGAATGTTCAATGTTATCATAGACGTTGTCTTTGGAACTGATGTGTTACAATGCTGGGAGATATATTCTGCATTCTGTATCTTGCACCTTGCTCTATCTGTTGTACTCGAGTTTGACTTGATTGTGTTTATCTGCCCAGAGAATTTACATTGATTGTTATCACTGCAGTCTATGTACCTCCGGACGCTAATGCCAGGCTAGCAATGGAAGAGCTGCAAGCTGCTATCAGCAAACAACTAACTGCACACCCAGTGGGGGATTTTAATGTTGCGGGTGATTTTTACCACTACGACCTAAAAACTGTACTCCCCAGGTTCCATCAACATGTCTCCTGTCCAACCAGAGGAGACAATATTATAGATTTAGTGTACACTAATATTACTGAAGCCTACAAAGCCCTCCCCCTCCCCCACCTGGGACAGTCTAACCACCTCTCTCTGTTCCTGCTCTCCAAATACACACCTCTCATCAGACGTGTGAAACCAACCGTGAGGACAGTGAATGTTTGGCCTGAGGGGGCTGTCTCTGTACTACAGGAACAGTTTCAGCAAACAGACTGGGGTCTGTTTGCCACTCAGGCCACCTTTGACTCCCTAGTGGACATTAACACATACTCCTCATCCGTTTTGGACTACATAAAATTCTGCACCGACAACATCACAACCCATAAACTAATAAAGACCTTCCCTAATCAGAAGCCGTGGATGAGCAGAGAGGTCAGACTCTTTCTCAAGGCTCACGATGCCGCTTTTAGATCTGGCGACGCTGAGGGATACAGCTCATCCAGGGCCAACCTGAAAAAGGGTATCAGGAGCGTAAAACTCAAACACAAACGGTAGATCGAGGAGCATTTTCAAAACAACTCCGACCCCAGACGCATGTGGCAAGGCATCAAGTCCATTTCCGACTACAATAAAGTTAACCCCCCCCCCCCCCCCAGACAACGCCTCCCTTCCTGACGAGCTAAACAACTTCTATGCGCGCTTTGACCGGGACAACAAGACACCAGCCATCAAAGCTGCCCCACCCCCGAACGAACAACCCCTCAGTCTCTCCACCTCTGCTGTACAAGGCGCACTGAGCAAAGTGAATGAGCACAAAGCTGCCGGCCCCGATGGCATCCCCGGGCGTGTGCTCAGGGCATATGCTGAACAACTATCCCTGGTCTTCACTGACAACTTCAATCTGCCACTGTCCCAGGGTGTCGTCCCTACTTGCCTCAAGACCTCAACCATTGTGCCAGTGCCCAAACAGTCAGATTCAGGGAGTCTCAACGACTTCCGCCCAGTGGCACTCACCCCCGTCATCGCGAAGTGCTTTGAGCGGCTGATCTTGGCTCACCTCAAAGCCAGTGTCCCCCCCACACTGGACCCCCATCAGTTTGCCGACCGGACCAACAGGTCTACAGAGGACGCCATATCTGCGGCCCTACACTCTGCCCTGACCCACCTGGACCACAACAACTCCTACATCTGGTTGTTGTTCATCGACTTCAGCTCTGCATTTAATAATGTCATCCCCGCCAGCTTGATCACCAAACTCAGCGGACTTGGCATCACCACCTCCCTCTGCAATTGGACACTGGATTTCCTCACCAACAGACCACAGTCTGTTAGGATCAACAACCTCACCTCCTCCACTCTAACACTGAACACCGGCGTGCCACAGGGCTGTGTGCTCAGCCCTCTCCTCTACTCCTTCTTCACCCATGACTGCGTCCTTAAGTATGGCTCCAACGCCATCATAAAATTTGCCGATGACACCACGGTGGTAGGACTGATCAGCGACACCAACGACTCAGCCTATAGGGATGAGGTCCAGCACCTGACAACCTGGTGTACCAATAATAAACCCGTCCTCAACTCTAAGAAGATGAAGGAAATCATTGTTGACTTCAGGAAGACCAGAGGTGGCAGACAAACCCCCATCCACATAAACGGGACTGAGGTGGAGCGCGTCTCCAACTACAAATTCCTCGGGGTACACATCTCAGAGGATCTGTCCTGGTCCCTCAATACCACCAAACTGATCAAAAAGGCGCAGCAGCGCCTTTACTTTCTGAGGAGGCTTAAGAAAGCTCACCTGTCCCCCCAGATCCTATCCAACTTCTACCGCTGTACCATCGAAAGCATCCTGACCACCTGCTTCACGGTGTGGTACAGCAGCTGCACCAAAGCTGACAGGAAGGCACTGTAACGGGTGGTGAAAACCACTCAGTACATCATCGGTGCCTCGCTCCAGGGCATGGATGCCCTCCACCGAAAACGGTGTCTGAGACGGGCCGGGAAAATCATCAAGGACCCCTCTCACCCTAACCATGGACTATTTGCCCTCCTCCCATCAGGGAGGCGGTACGGGAGCTTCAGGTCTCGCACAAGCAGCCTGAGGAATAGCTTTTTCAATAACACCATTATACTGCTGAACTCAGAGTCCCGTCACTAGCTATCTTTAGACTCTCCCATTTGTATACATCTATTTGCCTATGTACCTGTTTAATTCATCCACAGTCCACACATTGTTAACCAGTATTTTTATTTTTATTTGTATTTTTATTTTGTATTTGTATTTTTATTTCTACTATCTTGCACTATGACGAGACGCTAAACTGCAGTTCGTTGTACCTGTACTCGTATTTGTGCAATGACAATAAAGTTGAATTGAATTGAATTGAATTATGTTCAGTATATCCTTATCTGATTGTGTCGCATGCAAAACAAAGCTTGACACTGTAACTCGGTACAGGGGCAGAGCATTAAATAGGAAAGGTGCATTCATTCTGATGGGATTCTGTAGGTTTCCCAAAAGCCAGCTGAGGAACAGCAGAGGTACTGTGACAAATCTCAGCTGATGCTTTGCTATGTCATGAGCTTAGTAAATGATAGAGTCGTTGAGAGTGTTGCACAATAGAGCATAGTTGTACGACAGGAAGGTAACATCAGATATACATGTACTGAGATGGACAAGGGCTGATTAGGGATAGTCAGCACAGATTTGTGGGAGATCGTATCTCACAAACCTGATTGAGCTTCTTGAAGATGTGACCAAAACGTTGATGACGACAGAGCCTTGCTTGAATCTTCCCTACTCTCAGTGGGAAAAGTTTATCCACGTCAACTCTGTCTATCCCTCTCATCATTTTAAAGACCTCTATCAAGTCCCCCCTTAACCTTCTGCGCTCCAAAGAATAAAGCCCTAACTTGTTCAACCTTTCTCTGTAACTTAGTTGCTGAAACCCAGGCAACATTCTAGTAAACCTCCTCTGTACTCTCTCTATTTTGTTGACATCCTTCCTATAATTAGGCGACCAAAATTGTACACCATACTCCAAAATTGGCCTCACCAATGCCTTGTTCAATTTTAACATTACATCCCAACTTCTATACTCAACGATACTGAAAATGTTTGCGAGAAATTGCAGCAAGATCTTGCTCGGTTGGGAAGGTGGCTGAGGAATGTCTGATGGAGTTTACTGATGGAGAAATGTGAGGTGTTGCATTTTGTGAAGTTTAATAAGGGCAGCACCTACACACTGAATGGTCGGCCTCTTGGAAGTGCTGTCGGGCAGAGGGATCTACGAGTGCAGTTACATAGTTCCTTGCAAGTGGCATGACGGGTAGATATGGTGATTAAAAAGGCAGTTGGCACATTGGCCTGCATCAGAGTATTGTGTAGAAGTTGGGAGATCATGTTAAAGTTGTATAAGACGTTGATGAGAACATAGTTAGAATATTATGTTCAGTGTTGGTCACCGTGTTATAGGAAATATGTTGTCAAGCTGGAAATGGTGCAGATAAGTTTTACGAGGCTGTTGCCAGGACACGAGGGCCTGAGCTATAGAGGGAGATTGGGCAGGCGAGGGCATTATTCCTTGGAGCGCAGGAGGGTGAGGAGTGAACATAGTGATGTAGAACATCATGAGAGGAATAGATCAGGTAAATACACAGCCTATTGCCCAGATTAGGGAAATCAAGAACCATGGACATAGGTATCAGGTGAGGGGGAAATATTTAATAGGAACAATGGAGTGACTATTTACACAAAGGGCGTTGTGTATATGGAACGAACTGCCAGGGGAAGTATTCAAAAGGGAACTGCAGATGCTGGAATATTGAAGGTACACAAAATTGCTGGGGAAACTCAGCGGGTGCAGCAGCATCTATGGAGCGAAGGAAATAGGCGACGTTTCGGGCCGAAACCCTTCTTCAGACTGATGGGGGGTGGGGAAAGAAAGAAGGAAAAAGGGAGGAGGAGGAGGAGCCCGAGGGCGGGCGGATGGGACGGTGGGAGGAGACAGCTAGAGGGTGAAGGAAGGGGAGGAGAAGGCACGGGCTAGCCAAATTGGGAGAATTCAATGTTGATGCCATTAGGACGCAAGGACCCCAGACGGAATATGAGGTGCTGTTCCTCCAATTTCCGCTGTTGCTCACTCTGGCAATGGAGGAGACCCAGGACAGAGAGGTCGGATTGGGAATGGGAGGGGGAGTTGAAGTGCTGAGCCAGCGGGAGGTCAGGTAGGTTATTGCGGACTGAGCGGAGGTGTTCGGCGAAACGGTCGCCCAACCTACGCTTGGTCTCACCGATGTAAATCAGCTGACATCTAGAGCAGCGGATGCAGTAGATGAGGTTGGAGGAGATACAGGTGAACCTTTGTCGCACCTGGAACGACTGCTTGGGACCTTGAATGGAGTCGAGGGGGGAGGTGAAGGGACAGGTGTTGCATTTCTTGCGGTTGCAACGGAAAGTGCCCGGGGAGGGGGTGGTGCGGGAGGGAAGGGAAGAATTGACGAGGGAGTTGCGGAGGGAGCGGTCTTTGCGGAAGGCAGACATGGGGGGAGATGGGAAGATGTGGCGAGTGGTGGGGTCACGTTGGAGGAGGCGGAAATGGCGGAGGATTATGTGTTGTATTTGACGGCTGGTGGGGTGAAAGGTGAGGACCAGAGGGACTCTGCCCTTGTTGCGTGTGCGGGGATGGGGAGAGAGAGCAGTGTTACGGGGTATGGATGAGACCCTGGTGTGAGCCTCATCTATGGTGGCGGAGGGGAATCCCCGTTCCCTGAAGAACGAGGACATTTCCGATGCCCTGGTATGAAATGTCTCATCCTGGGAACAGATGCGGCGTAGGCGGAGGAATTGGGAGTAGGGGATGGAGTCTTTACAGGGGGCAGGGTGGGAAGACGTGTAGTCCAGATAGCCATGTGAGTCAGTGGGTTTGTAATGTATGTCGGTCAGGAGTCTGTCCCCTGCGATGGAGATGGTGAGGTCAAGGAATGGTAGGGAAGTGTCGGAAATCGTCCAGGTGTATTGGAGTGCCGGATGGAAGTTGGTGGTGAAGTGGATGAAGTCAGTCAGTTGTGTGTGGGTGCAGGAGGTGGCACCAAAGCAGTCGTCAATGTAGTGGAGGTAGAGGTCGGGGATGGGGCCCTGGTACGCATCGACCAAGGATTGTTCAACGTACCCGACAAAGAGGCAGGCGTAGCTGGGGCCCATGCGTGTGCCCATAGCTACGCCTTGGGTTTGGAGGAAATGGGAGGAGTCAAATGTAAAGTTATTGAGGGTGAGGACCAACTCCGCTAAGCGGAGGAGAGTGTCAGTGGCTGGGTATAGGTTGCTCCTCTGGTCGAGGAAGAACCGGAGGGCTCTGAGGCCATCCTGGTGGGGGATGGAGGTGTAGAGTGACCAGACATCCATGGTGAAGATGAGGGGGTGAGGGTCCAGAGAGTGGAATGCGTGGAGGCGGCGGAGAGTGTCTGAGGTGTCTAGAACATAGGTGGGGAGGGATTTGACCAAGGGGGATAGGATGGAGTCAAGGTATGTGGAGATGAGTTCGGTGGGGCACGAACACGCAGAGACAATGGGTCTGCCGGGAGAGCCGGGTTTGTGGATTTTGGGGAGAAGGTAAAAACGGGCCGTGCGGGGCTGGGGAACGATGAGTTTGGAGGCTTGGTCAGGTAGGGCGTGGGAATTGATGAAGTCGGTGATGCTGCTAGAAATGGTGGCCTGGTGCTCGTCAGTGGGGTCATGGTCCAAGGGTAAGTAGGAGGAGGTGTCCGAGAGTTGGCGCGTGGCCTCAGCTTTGTAGAGATCGACGCGCCAGACTACCACGGCACCTCCCTTGTCGGCTGGTTTGATGACCCAGTCTGGGTTTTTGCGGAGTGATTCGATGGCAGTACGTTCAGAGGGGGAAAGATTGGAGTGAGACAGGGGAGTGGAGAAGTTGAGGCGGTTGACGTCGCGGCGGCAGTTCTGAATGAAGAGTTCCAGAGCCGGGACTTTCTGAGGGGGGTTCCACGAGGAGGGGGTGCGTTGGAGACGAGAAAAGGGGTCATCATTAGGGGGCGAGGACTCCTTCCCATGGAAGTGCGCTGTGAGGCGGAGACGACGGTAGAAGCTCTCCAAGTCATGGTGGGCGCGGAACTCATTGAGATGGGGACGGAGGGGGACAAAGGTGAGACCTCTGCTGAGGACAGACCGTTGGGTGGGGGAGAGGGGGAGGTCGGGGGGGATGGTGAACACCCGGCAGGGGTGGAAGTTGGGGCCAGAGGAAGGCAGGTGGGTAGACTGGGGGCGGGGCGATGTGTGGGGGGGGGGGGGGGGGGTTGTGGGTGTTGGAGGGGTGGTGGGTGGTCAGGGGGTGGGGGGGAGAGAGGGCTGTAAGGTGGGTGGGGAAGAGCGGGTGTGACATGGTTGGGGGGGATGGGGGAGGGTCAGTGGAGCAGCCACTGAGGTTAGCACGGCTGGGCAGACGGGCGCTAGGACCCGGTGGAATTAAGTACAGGAGAGTGGGAGTAAGCAGCGTGAAGGCTGCAGGCCCAGTGCAGAGTCCAGGCT
This sequence comes from Amblyraja radiata, assembly GCF_010909765.2. Taxonomy (NCBI): domain Eukaryota; kingdom Metazoa; phylum Chordata; class Chondrichthyes; order Rajiformes; family Rajidae; genus Amblyraja; species Amblyraja radiata. The sequence continues at coordinate 18,899,880 of NC_045993.1, forward strand.
CCAGGTATGGTTCACCTGTATCTCCTCCAACCTCATCTACTGCATCCGCTGCTCTAGATGTCAGCTGATTTACATCGGTGAGACCAAGCGTAGGTTGGGCGACCGTTTCGCCGAACACCTCCGCTCAGTCCGCAATAACCTACCTGACCTCCCGGTGGCTCAGCACTTCAACTCCCCCTCCCATTCCCAATCCGACCTCTCTGTCCTGGGTCTCCTCCATTGCCAGAGTGAGCAACAGCGGAAATTGGAGGAACAGCACCTCATATTCCGTCTGGGGTCCTTGCGTCCGTATGGCATCAACATTGAATTCTCCCAATTTGGCTAGCCCGTGCCTTCTCATCCCCTTCCTTCACCCCCTAGCTGTCTCCTCCCACCCTCCCATCCGCCCGCCCTCGGGCTCCTCCTCCTCCTCCCTTTTTCCTTCTTTCTTTCCCCACCCCCCATCAGTCTGAAGAAGGGTTTCGGCCCAAAACGTCGCCTATTTCCTTCGCTCCATAGATGCTGCTGCACCCGCTGAGTTTCCCCAGCAATTTTGTGTACCTGCCAGGGGAAGTAGTTGAGGCAGGTACTATCATAATACATGTGCAGGTACATGGATAGGATAGGTGTAGAGAGAAATGGGCCAGTTGACATAGTGTAGATGGAGCATGTTGTTTGGAGTGGGCAAATTGGGTCGTAGGGCCTGTTTCCATGCTGTATGACCCCATGCCCATTGACCATTAAGCATCTGCATATCAACCACACCCCTTCACCTGTATCCACCCACCACTCACCAAGGTTTGTCCTGACCCTCTCTCCACATTTCTCACCCCCCAACACAATCAGTTTGAAGAAGGGTGGGACCACCACATATCCATGTTCTCCAGAGATGCTGCATGACGCGCTGAGATACTCCAGCACTGCGTCTTTATTTTGAACCAGCATCTGTAGTTCTTGTATCTCCTGGTCACTGTTAAAGTTTTAAGGAACGTTGCTCGATATGTTTGCATCAGACAGAATCCCGGAATGTGAGATGGATATGGGCCAAACACGGTCAGGTGGGACTAGTGTAGATGGGGCATCTTGGTCAGAATGGGAAAGTTGGGCCGAAGGGTCTATTGCCGTGCTGTGTGCCTCTATGCAAGGTTCCCTACAAGTAGCGAGTCAGGTGGACAGGGTGGTGAAGAAGACATTTGCCTTCATGGGCAAGCGGACTGAGCACAAAGGTTGGGACATCGTGATACATCTGTACAACTCGTTGGTAAGACCACACTTGGAGTGCTGTGCACAACTCTGGTCACCAAGCAACAGGAAGGATGCCATTGTATTGGAAAGGCTACAAACGAGATTCACCAGGAATGTTACCTGGGCTGGCAGACTTGATATGGGGAGAGTTTGGATAATCTGGGGCCTTTTCCTTTGGAGAGTGGGAGGATGAGGTGTGACCTTATTGAGGTGTACAAGTTCACGAGGAGCATGATTTCGACTACCATTCACAAGTAAGGTATGTGCCGTAATAAGCACCGGGCAGTGGCTCTGACATCCACCATCATGAAGTGCTTTGAGAGACTGGTGTTGGTGCATATTAACTCCAGTATCCCAGCCAGCCTTGATCCATTACAGTTTGCTCATCAACGCAGCCTGTCACCAGCAGTGACCATCTCCCGGCCCTAAACCCATCTCTGGAATACATAGACAACAAGGTGTCATAGAAACATAGGAAATAGATGCAGGAGTAGGCCATTCGGCCCTTCCAGCCTGCACTGCCATGCAAAATGATCATGGCTGATCATCCACAATCACCACCCCATTCCTGCTTTCTCCTCATATTGATTCCATTCGCCCAAAGAGCAAAACCTAACTCTCTCTTGAAAACATCCAGGGACTTGGCCTCTACTGACCTCTGTGGCAGTGAATTCCACATATTCACAACACTGTGTGAAAACATTTTTCATCATCTTAGTCCTAAATATCCTAGCCCTTATTCTTATTCCGAACCCTTATTCTTAGCCCTGATTCTTAAACTGTACCCCTTAAACGGTTCCGGACACACCCAACATCAGGAACTTTTTTCCTGCATCTAGCTTGTCCAATCCATTAATGTTATATGTTTCTGTAAGATCCCCTCTCTTCCGTCTAAATGCCAGTGAATATAAGCCCAGTCGACCCATTCTTTCATCATTTGTCAGTCCAGGGAATTAACCTGGTGAACCTATGCTGCACTCCCTCAATAGCAAGAATTGGCATGTTAGGAATTGTCCCACGTTAGACTCCTATCGATCGTTAATAGCTCTGCCACAATAATCCCATCGAAACTGATCTCCAAGCTCCTGGTACTAGGAATCAGCTCCACCCTCTACCACTGGATCTGTAACTTTCTGAACCATCCAATCGGTGAAGATAGGTGACAGCATCTCATCCGCAATAATCATCAACACTGGTGCCCCGCAAGGATGCGTTCTCAATCCTCTAATACACTCCCTATACACATGACACCAAGGCCAAATGTGGCTCTAATTCCATCTACAAGTCTACAAACGACAACGCTGTGGTGGGATGAATCACGAGCAATAACGGGATGGAGTACAGGAAGGATATGCCATCAGGTCATCAGTTATAGCAGTAGAATTAGGCCATTCGGCCCATCAGGTCAATTCCACCATTCAATCATGGCTGGGCCATCTCTCCCTCCTTGCCCCATTCACCTGCCTTCTACCCATAATGTCTGGCACCTGTACTAATCAAGAATCTATCTATCACTGCCTTATTAATATCCACTAACATGGCCTCTATTGTGGAAAATAACTCCACAATTTCACCACCCTCTGACTAAAGATATTTCTCATTTCTTTCCTAAAAATTCACTACCATTCACTGTGTATATCCTCCCCATGACGGACTTCCCAAAATGTAATACCTCACAATTCTCTGCATTAAATTCCATCAACCATTCCCCAGCACACTTGGCAAATCGATCAAGATCCTACTGCAATTAATCACAACCTTCTGCAAAACCATCCACTTTTGTATCATCTGCAAACTTGCTAAACTTACTCTGTAAGTTCTCATCCAAATCATTGATGTAGATGACAAACAGTAACGGGCCCAGCACTGAACACTGAGGCACACCACTAGTCACAGGCCTCCAGTCTGAGAAGCAACCTTCCTTCCACCATCACCATCTGCTTCCTTCCTTGAAGCCAAATTGCAATCCATTCAGCTATCTCTCCTTGTAACTATATAAAGGTACAAACTAAAAAGTACTAACTAGGCAAACATTAAGGAACATTTAGACAGGCGCATAGACAGACAGACAGGCCATATAGGAATATGGGGATGGGACATGTTGGCCGGCGTGGGCAGGCAGGCAGGCAGGCTGGGCTGAAGATGCTGTGAGACTCAATGTCTTTATGTCTCTCTAACTGGAGGGTGTGTGTGTGTGCACAAATAGTGCAGTAAGATATTCCTCACATGGCCATGGATCTCTGTGCTGGGATCGTAGACAGATTAATTTTGACAAACCCGATTAATCACACGTTTTAACTATTTATAGCAGTTTGTCCAATGGTCACACATGGATAGGTAACCTGCAAACATGTCCAATCTTCTACACTGGGTCAGCACAAGGCAAATGTCGTCAGTGTTGCCACTGGTGAAAATATATCTGGGTAGTGTGCGACGGAACTGGGAACTGGTTGTTACTTCAAATGTTTGACTATAAAGGGCTAACTGAAGTTCAGTATCCATAATTAATCTTATCTGTAATGAGCACTAACTCCATCTTGCTGCTCTATCCACGCTGGTAAACACGACGCGTGAAGGTGCATTAACTTGTTATTTTCATCTTAATTAACAATAGTTTCAAATACTGATTGCCTCTCTCGGGGATACAATTGAAATATAAACACAAAATGACAACAACAAAAAAATGCCGCTACAGCTCTGAGAAAGGGTGGGTTGAGAAACTGTTCCCTTAACCCAGTGTGTCATATTAGTTCCAGCCGATGATCACTGGCTGTGGCTCTGTTCAATCTGCAGTTGATTTTGTTGTGAACTACTTCAGACCAGTCGACAGGTAGATGTGAATTCAAATCCACAGATCAGACAGCAAGGTCGGTCTGAGTGTAAATGACCAACTCACTCGTCTGGGCTGTCCACAGTAATTTAGAAACATAGAAATATAGAAAATAGGTGCAGGAGTAGGCCATTCGGACCTTGGAGCCATTCACTATGAGCATGGCTGATCATCCTCAATCAATACCCCGTTCCTGCTTTCTCCAAATATCCCTTGATTCCGTTAACCCAAAGAGCAATATAGACAATATAACATAGACAAAAAATGCTGGAGAAACTCAGCAGGCGAGGCAGCATCTATGGAGAGAAGGAATAGGGGACGTTTCGGGTCGAGACTCTTCTTCAGACTCTAACTCTTACTTGAAATTGTCCAATGAATTGGCCTCCACTACCTCTGTGGCATAGCATTCCACAGATTCACAACTTTGGGTGAAAAATATTTTCATCACCTCAGTCTTAAATGGCCGAACCCTTATTGTTAAACTGCTACCCCTGTTTCTGCACTGCCCTAACATCGGGAACAGTTATTGCCTGTCCAATCCCTTAACAATTGAATGTTTCTATATGATCCCCTCTCATACTTCAAAGTGAATTTAGAGAGAGCTCTTACAAACTCAGTCTGTATTTCTGTGCCTATTTATCAATTAATTCAAGAGAGCATTTTTCCCTTCCTGTTGTGTATACCTGGTACACGTGGAAACTGAAAGACACTTCAATAATCAGTGACATATTAAAATGACCAACGTATATGACAGACAGTTATATCATTGTGTTGTTTAATCTGTAGCTTTGAGAAAATTGGACAGTTATTGATGTTGAATCCTTAGATTCCAGGCTAGAGTTTAGTTTGAGAACAGTGAAGCACCTGTTGGACACTTGCGAGGTAGATGAACGATGCGCCGCCGTTGTTAGTGACAGCACCACCCAGTATCACCACTGTTGTGCAGTCAGTGAAGTGTCTGCAATGTGGTTACAACCGGGGAGGTCGATGACAGAGCACACTAGAGTTTACAGAACCAGTGATTCCAGTGGTGTGTGAATTGGGCATGGAAACAGTATGGAAACAGGCCATTCGGCCCGACTCGTCCCTGCAGACCAAAATGCCTATCTAGGGTGATCTCATTCACTTGTATTTGACCCTTTTCCATCCATTCCTATCCGATACAAACGGCTGTCAAAATGCTGTTTATTTGCTGTGACAGTATCTACCCCACCTCCTCATTAAAACATTGCTCCACCTTTGGTGTGGAATACCTGCCCATCAGAATTCACTTCAATCTTTCCCCTTTCTATTAAACTTGGTCTCTGGGTTTAGATTCTCCCAGTCTGAGAAATATCTGTGACCATCCACTCAATCCTGCTGTAGTTGACATAATTTCACAACCCTCAGTAAGGTCAACCCTCTGCATTCTTGCTCCACAGAGACCAATCCCATCTGATCCAAGCTGTCTGCTGTCAAGATTATGTTTATGTTTAATCTTTATTTAGTTATGTATCTTGTTGCTTTATTTGCATAATTGTTTAGCAAATCAAATGTCACTCTACCTCAGTACACGTGACAATACACTCAGTACACGTGGCCATTGAACCATTGAACTAACGCTGTCCATTCCTGAAAACATCCTGGTGAATCTGTTCCGTAATGCCTCTGGCAATAGGACATCATTTCTATGATATGGTGACCAGAACTACACAAAAGGGGCTGGCAGATATTTGAAGTACAACTGAGGAGAGCCAGTGCTGCACTTGGAGGAGCAGTGATGTCTTGATTGTTCTTTATTTGGACGTTCAGCTGTGGTGCAAGTGTGTTCAGAATCAGACACATATGGGAAGTGACACCATCTGTGAGTTCAGAGGTGTCAGTACTGATAAGCTGGAACAAAGGCAAAAGGGTGAATTAAATATAGAGCATAGGGATCTGTGACGACAGGTACACAGTGTGTTTAAAGTAGCATCACACGAGATAGGGTGTTCAAAAAGGCTTTTGTCACATTGGCCTTCGTCAGTCAGAACATTGAGTGTAGAGGTTTGGAGGTCATGTTGCACATGTACAAGACTTGGTGAGACCGCACTTTACAGTGTTGTGTTCAGTGTTGGACACATTGGTATTGGTAAAATGGTGTCAAGGTCGAAGGCCGTGGAGGATGTTGGCAAGAATCGAGGGCCTGATCTAGAGGGACAGTTTCAGCAGCCTAGTGCTTTATTCCTTGGTGCACAGGAGGATGAGGGATGAAAATTCAAGGTGACTACTTCTCTTGCGTATGGCGTACACAACCTAAAGTTGTAGACACTTGTTCTATTTGATCTTATTTGATTGTGCAAACATTGTCAGGTCACCGTTAAAACAGTTTATTTGATAGTGCTGTACCCGGCGCAAACTTCACACACAGATTTACCCTGTTTCATAGAGAGAGAGGGAGGGGGAGATAGAGGGGGGGAGATAGAGGGGTGGAGGGAGATAGAGAGAG
>NC_045993.1:19084359-19111859 GCF_010909765.2 Amblyraja radiata
GAGGGCAGAGGTTTTGGTAAAATTGTATATTGTCCCTAGTGTGTAGGAGAGTGCTCGTGTACTGGGTGATTGCTGGTCGGTGCGGACTAGGTGAGCCGAAGGGCCAGTTTCCTCGCTGTATCTCTAAACTAATCTGATATTCACGTCCACAATAAATCGCAGAATGAAGGGAGGGGGAAAGAGACGAGTGCAAAATGCAATTAGTCGAGGATCGGAGGCAGGGACCTGGGACAGATCCAGCCACTCCCTCCCCTTCCCTCACTGCCCCATGGGTGGGGACAGGGACCTGGGACAGATCCAGCCACTCCCTCTCCTTCCTTCGCTGCCCCAGGGGTGGGGACAGATCCAGGCACTCCCTCCCTTCCCTCGCTGCCCCAGGGGTGGGGGCAGAGACAGGTGTGACCCGGTCACTATCTCACCCAACCCGGTGGCTGTAAGGTTCCAGCTGACAGTGGCGCTGTCTGTAGATAAGACACACACTTGAATTTGGCTGTCTGACGACTTCAGCTCAAAGCCCTGGGCTTCCTGCAACGTGACCTTGACCTTGAGACGGGGTGAAAGGGTGAACGGGTCAGTGTGTGGTCAACAAAATAGAGAGAGTACAGAGGAGATTTACTAGAATGTTGCCTGGGTTTCAGCAACTAAGTTACAGAGAAAGGTTGAACAAGTTAGGGCTTTATTCTTTGGAGCGCAGAAGGTTAAGGGGGGACTTGATAGAGGTTTTTAAAATGATGAGAGGGATAGACAGAGTTGACGTGGAAAAGCTTTTCCCACTGAGAGTAGGGAAGATTCAAACAAGGGGACATGACTTGAGAATTAAGGGACTGAAGTTTAGGGGTAACATGAGGGGGAACTTCTTTACTCAGAGAGTGGTAGCTGTGTGGAATGAGCTTCCAGTGAAGGTGGTGGAGGCAGGTTCGTTTTTATCATTTAAAAATAAATTGGATAGTTATATGGATGGGAAAGGAATGGAGGGTTATGGTCTGAGCGCAGGTATATGGGACTAGGGGAGATTATGTGTTCGGCACGGACTAGAGGGGTCGAGATGGCCTGTTTCCGTGCTGTAATTGTTATATGGTTATATTATATGGTTATATGACTGGGTTCGCAGAGAGGTCACCGGTCCCTGTGCTCACACTTCAGCAGATCTGCATCGGGAGATTCACATATCGGCACTGAAACAGGCCCTTCGGCCCATCGTGCATGCTGACCACGGTGCCTTGGCTAAGTGAAGCCCACCTGCCCGCGTTTGGCCCATATCCCTCTACACCCCCCCCCCCCCTGTCCATGTACCCGTCCAAGTGTCTTTTAAATGCTGTTATGCGACCTGCATCAACTACCTCCTCTGGCAGCTCGTTCCAGACACCACACACACTGTGTGTGAAAATGTTGCCCCTCGGGTTCCTATTAAATCATCCCCCTATCACCTTAAACTTATGTCCCCTGGGTCTTGATTCCCCTACTCTGGGTATTCCCCTCGTGATTGAATACACCTCTATAAGATAACCCCTCATCGTCCTGCACTCCAGTGAATTAAGTCCAAGCCTGCTCAACCTCTCCCTATAGTTCATGCCCTCAAGTCCTGGCAACATCCTCAGAAATCTCAGCACTCTTTCCAACTGAATGGCATCTTTCGTGTAGCAGAGTGATCAAAGTTACACACAGTACTGTCTTGTAAAGCTGTACCAGGACGTCCCCACGTCTGTACTCAATCTCTGACTAATGAACGCCAGTGTGTCCAAAACCTTCTGCACCATCCTGGTGGTGAGCTCACATTAATGAACACAGAACATAAACAGTGCAGCCCAGGAACTAGCTCTCCCTCTGGCCCACAGTGTCTGTGTCACGATAAACTCATCTTATCTACCCAAACATGATCCATATACTCCATTCTCTGCAAATCCATGTGTCTCGTAAACACCACTATCGTATCTGTACCACCACCACCATGGCAGCACGGTCTAGGCCCCCACCACTCTCTGTAAACTACTTGCTCCTCTCACCCTATAACTTCTGCAGTTGTATAGGGCTCTGTTGAGACCACATCCAGAGTATTGTGTACAGTTTTGGTCGCCAAATTTGAGGAAGGACATCCTTGTGATTGAGGCAGTGCAGCAAAAGTTCACGAGATTGATCCCTGGGATGGCGGGACTGTCATATGATGAGAGATTGAAAAGACTAGGCTTGCATTCACTGGAGTTTAGAACTATGAGGGGGGGGGGGAGCATAGAAACATATAAAATTATAAAAGGACTGGACAAGCTAGATGCAGGAAAAATGTTTCCAATGTTGGGCGAGTCCAGAACCAGGGGCCACAGTCTTAGAAGAGTCCAGAACCAGGGGCCACAGTCAAAGACGGACCGTCAGGTAAGTGAACAGAAGTCGGCTTTCCTTCGATACCGAAGAAGAGCCGGCTGTCTTCTCTTGCAGAATGTCCACACTCAAGACAAGACTTTCGAAGAAATCTGCCCCCCATCCAACTCCGCAAGAGGAGAAGGGGGGGGGGGGGCAGCAACAGGCGGTAGGAGCGCTATCCGGGCGCGCCGCTATCCCCGACACCGAGCCGAGTCCAGCACCGCTAACGCCTGAACAGTGGGCTGGAGGCAAAGCCAAACGGAAGAGCAACCGGCCGGTGGCATCCGACTCGTCGGACGGGGACGTCTCTCCACCCAGGAGGGGGAGGGACAGCCGCCTGAGCCGCATGGAGCGGCTCTTGGAGCAGGTCCTCCAGCAAGGTGCACCCCGGGAGGGGAGCTCTTGCAGAGGGAGGTCAGGCACTCCCACTACAGTGCCTCCTGCACTGTCCATTGTATCCTCCTTTCCAGAGGATAGCTTTGGGGACCAGGACTGGGCTGGTCCAGAACAAGGGGTTATGGCTGAAGTTTTCGGGAGTATGCAGGGGGTGCAGGAGCAGGAACAGCTGCTTGGTGCAGTGGGCCGCTACGTGTCAAAACCCCGTGCAGGCCAAACTAGCGGCAAGTATCAATCACCTTTCCAACAGAGCTCTGCAGGAGTAGGTGATTAATGAAGCTTTAGATACCCATACGGCGCCGGAGAACTGTGAATATCTAAAAGTACCAGCGGTGAACAGCCAAATCTGGGGACACATTGGGGCAACCATCCGGCACCACGAGCTAAAGCTGCAGCGGATACTTCGACTTTTGACAGCAGGCATCACTTCGTTTGCTCGTTCTATAAACAACACCGAGATGACCACCAATCAACAGGATACACTCGCGTTGTTGTGTAACACGCAGTTTGAAATTAATAATCTGCGGAAAGAAATCATCAAACCTGCCATCAATCCTCGATTTGCCGGGCTGCGTAAAACACCAGCCGATGAGCCAGACAGGCTGCTCTTCGGGAAGGCAGGGTATAAAACGAGCAAACTGAAAACACACACCACCAAGTGGCAACACCCCGCCGCATCCACCAGTAAACATCGGCCATTCAACACTGGTGAAAGCTCGGGGTCCGCTTACTTTCACCGTAAGTCTTTTTTAGACCAGGGCCCAGAGCGGACCCCATGGAAAATGCGCCAACCCCCAACAAACACGCCACATCAGACACCTCGCAAGCCTCGTCCGACCAAAGGGAATCAGAGGAAATACGCGTAACCATGGAGGTAGGTGGGTCTGGTTCCTATCAACTTTTGGGAGGTGGAGGCTTAATACTAACAGGAGGTAGATTGCACCGGTTTGAAGCATTGTGGATATAAAATACAATTCATGTCAGAAAAAACGCCGCCAGTTCAACAATGGCCCCAAAGGGTATTTCTCCCTCCGTCAACGAGAAACGTGAGGGACAAGCTGAACTGGTGAGACTTATCACAAAGGGGGTCATCGAAAAGACAAAACATGAACCTTTGGAATTTGTATCGAATATATTCACTAAAACCAAAAAAGATGGTGGCTGTCGCATCATCATTGACTTAACATCACTAAACAAATGTGTTAAGTATATACATTTCAAAATGGAGACATATGTTACTGCCAAACAACTGAATTCCAAAGGACACTTCATGGCAAGCATTTATCTTAAAGATGCTTACTATCTTGTACCCATATACAAGGATCATCGCAGATACCTAAAATGTATCTGGATGGTACAAAGCATTGCCCTATGGGCTAACTTCAGCCCCAAGATTATTCACCAAAATATTGAACCCAGCCATGGCAATACTTAGAAAACAAAAACATATTGTCATGGCATATCTGGATGATATTCTGATAGTAGGGAAAATGATGGAATTGGCTGTGGCAGCAGTATCAGCTACAAAACAGCTCCTCGAAACTCTGGGGTTCGTCCTACATCCAGATAAATCTAAGTTGAAGCCATCCACTATCATGGACTACATGGGCTTCACAATTAACTCAGTCCAGATGACTGTTACCTTGCCAAAGGCCAAAATGGTTGAATTAGCACAATCATGCAACAATTTAATGGTCAACGAGCGACCAACTATTCGACAAGTAGCAAGAGTAATTGGGGAAATGGTAGCAGCATTTCTGGCTACACAATTCGGACCTTTGCACTATCAAAAAATTTACAGAGAGCAAAGGTACAGGCAATAAAACGACATACAGGTCACTATGGTCGTGTCATGAACTTACCCACTGAAGCAATATCAGAGCTACAGTGGTGGGCAGAAAACGTTTGGCATAGTGTCAGCCCTATTTTTATCACTAACCCTACTTTAGTTACTCAAACAGATGCCAGTGCTCAAGGCTGGGGAGCGACTAACTCCATATCCAGCACAGGTGGTAGATGGACTAACCTAGAGTCATCATTACTACTTACACTGGGCATTAACTATCTAGAGATGTTGGGCGCCTTTTATGGTTTAAAAGCATATATATCTAATATGCAGCACTTGCATGTTCGGTTACAAATTGATAAATACTACGGTGATGGCTTATATTAACCATATGGGTGGCATAAAATCATTATCATGCGACAAATTGGTCAACATGATTTGGCAATGGTGTGTCGAAAGACATATTTGGCTATCAGCTACTTACCTACCAGGTAAGCTAAACACCCATGCCATGAGAAAATTAAACGCCTGGGTTGCAAGTTTGAACAGACCTTACCTGGAACTGGGATTGTCCAAACAAACCATCACCATGTCGGCATCCCTTAGAACATCCACCAAGAGGCAGTACTTAACCAGCATCAAAAAAGGGAGAAGTACTGCCAGGAAACAGGGACAACATACGCAACAGCTACAGCCACCAACATACTGGAGTTCCTGGCCTATCTACACCACGATGTAGGGATCAGCTACAGTGCCATCAACACAGCGCATAGTGCTCTTTCTGCTTATCTCAAACCAGCGCCAGGACAACAGGCGATGGGATCCCATCCACTGGTGGTAAAACTGATGAAGGGCATTTACAATATCAAGCCCTAAGCCCAGGTATACCCATATTTGAGATATCAGTGTGGTCCTGACATATCTCAGGGAATGGCCACCAGCCAGATCCCCCGGCCTCGAGCAAGCTACACTAAAGACGCTCATGTTGATGGCACTTGTATCCGCTCAGAGGGTCCAGTCACTACACCTATTGCGACTGGACAACATGATCACAGCTCCAGACCAGATCTGTCGTTATCCAGCGACTGATCAAACAGAGCAGACCAGGAACACCTAATCCAGTCGTGGCTTACCCACCAGAACCACGGTTATGTGCCATGACCCACCTACTATCCTACATAGACACAACCAAAATATTCGAGGGAGATGAAAAGCCTTGTGGGTCAGTCACAAAAACCTTATGGTCGGGTGACGAGCCAAACCATTGCGAGATGGCTCAAGCAGGTGCTAGAAACTGCTGGGATAAACACTAACATGTACACATTTTATTCCACTAGGACAGCATCCATGTCGACGGCTAAAGAATGGACAAGCCTATAGACCACATCCTGGCTACATCAGGATGGTGGGGGGGGGGGAGACCGTTCAGAAATTTTATAATAAGCCGTTGGCAAAACCTGGTATATTTGCAGTAAAGATTTACGAACTGCAAATACTTAATTTAAGCCCAGGGGAGCAACTTAATTCTTTGTTGTTATTGTTTAAAAAATACCATTGTGTTTTTCTACAAATAGACTCATTGGTTGATTACGATAATACTTCCTCCCTCAAGAACTTCGGCAGTGAGTGAAATGAAACTGTTACACGGTTTGAAATCACAGAGCTTTGAAATCTTCACGTAGTCACTCACGTGACTCCGAAGTAAAATAGTAAGATTAAACGAGAATTTACCAGTTTGAAGTTTGATCTGTATTTTATGAGGAGTTACGATGAGGGATTACGTGCCCTCCGCTCCCACCCTCATTATATGGATCAAACTAATAAATTGATGTATCCTTATCTTTACTATGTTTACTTCAAATAACTGTGTCTATCTGTGATTGCACACCGCTGCTTGGAAGTATGCCGCGCCTGCGCACTGAGCGGGTTCTTCACGTAATCCCTCATCGTAACTCCTCATAAAATACAGATCAAACTTCAAACTGGTAAATTCTCGTTTAATCTTACTATTATTGATAGGGGACGATCAGCCATGATCACAATGAAGGGCAGTGTCGGCTGGAAGGGCCGAATGGCCTCCTCCTGCACCTGTTTTCTATGTTTCTAACTATGCATCTAGTCTTTGGCATTTCCATCCTGGAAAAAAGGTCCTAAATGCCCAACATATCTATGTCTCTCATATAATATAACACATTCATTTGTAGGATGTACAAAGTTGAATACATTTTGGAGCGATATATTTGATATATTTACAAAGCTTTTCAAGTCCACAATAGAACCTAAAACGGGATGGATTATATTTGGAATGATAGTAGAAGATATCAATTTAAATAAAGACCAAAACTTTTTTTTAATAATGGGTTAATAATTGGAAAGAAATTGATACTTAAATTTGGGAAAAATACAACCATACCAACTGTTAAAATGTGGATTAGGAATATGATGGATATAGCACGCCTTGGAGAAATGAGACCGACTAATAGATAAATATGACCAATTCTTAAGGAATTGGTCTCCTTTCATCGACTTTTTGGAATCATGTGATGCAGCGGTACCGTAAAGATTGCTGATTTCAGTTTATGCCGTGGATAGATCTACATCTCCGAATAAAGTTTTGAAAATGTCTCTTTTAAGGGGCCTTCTCTCCTATTTCTACTTTCCACGTTATCTTTTTAATATATACACACTTCACGTTTTTCTATTCTCTACCATCTATTTTTCCTCTTTTTCCCCTTTCTATTGTTTTCTTTTTCTTGTCTTGCTTCCTTCCTTCTCAAAACATAAAACTAGAGGTTGTACTGTATTAACTTCTAATAAAATAAACAAAACAAAAAAACAAAAACAAAAAAAAATCTATGTCTCTCATGATTTTATATATTTCTATCATCTCTCCCCCCCCCCCCCCCCCAGTCTCTGAGAGAAAACAATCCAAGGCTGTCCATCCTCTTAATAGCCTCTAATCCAGGCAGCGTTATAGTAAAAACAAAGACACAAAGTGCTAGTGTACCTCAGTAGGGCAGGCAGCATCTCTGGAGAACATGGACTGGCAACATTTAGGGCTGGGACCTTTCTTCAGATTAAAGTAAGCCTCAGCTGCTGGAAAAGCTCCACTGTCCCGTCTCTAATGCCTCCTCATCCTTCCTACAATCGGTGAATTGGCACCACCAGTAGTGGCCGCCTCGCCAACTGGCGGGTCCTTTCTTCTTTTTGTTATTTTTAGTATGCATTAAAAAGTATGTTTTAGTGTTCCTTGTTTTTTTATGTGGGGGTGGGGGGGAGGGGGGGGGAACTTTTCGTCAATCTCTTACCTCGACGGAGATGTGATATTTTTCCGTATCGTATCTCCATCCCCGCTGCGGCCTAACATCGTGGAGTTGCGGCCTTTCCTGGAGACCGACAGGCACTCCAAGCCGCGGGAGTCTGCGGGACTAACATCGCGGGGCTTGCGATCCCTTTGACGGGGATCAAAGCTCCAACCGCGAGGCCTGTGCACTGTCTCTGGGAAGAAGAGGTCGACTCGGGAGCTCCATGCTGCGGAGAGATTCAACCGCCCCGACGCGGGGGTTTCGATCACCCCGACGGGGGCTTCGATCGCCCTAACTAGGGATGGTTCGACACGGGTGACCATAGAAACATAGAAAATAGGTGCAGGAGTAGGCCATTCGGCCTTTCGAGCCTGCACCGCCATTCAATATGATCATGGCTGATCATCCAACTCAGTATCCTGTACCTGCTCTCTCTCCATACCTCCTGATCCCTTTAGCCACAAGGGCCACATCTAACTCCCTCTTAAATATAGCCAATGAACTGGCCTCAGCTACATTCTGTGGCAGAGAATTCCAGAGATTCACAATGTGTAAAACATGTTTTTCTCATCTCAGTCCTAAAAGATTTCCCCTTTATCCATAAACTGTGACCTCTTGTTCTGGACTTCCTGCATAAGACCCCCCCTCAATCTTCTAATTTCTAGCGAGTACAAGCCAAGTCTATCCAGTCTTTCTTCATATGAAAGTCCTGACATCCCAGGAATCAGTCTGGTGAAGAATGCCCTTTTTCAGGTTAGGAGACCAAAACTGTACGCAATACTCCAGGCGTGGTCTCACCAAGACCCTGTCCAGCTGCAGTACAACCTCCCTGCTCCTATACTCAAATCCTTTTGATATGAATGCTAACATACCACTCGCTTTCTTCACTGCCTACTGCACCTGCATGCCTACTTTCAATGACTGGTGTACCAGGACACACAGGTCTCATTGCATCTCCCCTTTTCCTAATTAGCCACCATTCAGGTAATAGTCTACTTTCCTGCTTTTACCACCAAAGTGGATAACCTCACATTTATCCACATTATACTGCATCTGCCATGCATTTGCCCACTCACCCAGCCTATCCAAGTCATCTTGCAGCCTCCTAGCATCATCCTCACAGCTAACACTGCCCCCCAGCTTCGTGTCATCCACAAACCTGGAGATGTTGCATTCAATTCCCGCGTCCAAATCATTAATATATATCGTAAATAGCTGGGGTCCCAGCACTGAGCCTTGCGGTACCCCACTAGTCACTGCCTGCCATTGTGAAAAGGACGAAGAGGAAGAGTATTGAACTTTATTGCCTTCCACCACAGTGAGGAATGTGGAATCCACTGTGATGGATGTTTACGTTAACTTTTATGTGGTTGTGTGTCTTGTTGCTTATCACTTCGTATAGCTGTATGGTAATTCAAAATGCATTGTGCCTTTACTGGTACATGTGACAATAAACTGCAGTGTAATCGAAGTCCATGACTTCCTGACTCTTATAATGAATGCCCCAAGCAATGAAGGCTGGCATTCCATACGCCTTCTTTACATTTAATCAACTTGCCGTCATCTACCAGTGAAATTGTTTTCAGGGGAACGCTGCACCTGTACTCCTCAATCTCTGCCCCACAACACTCCCCAGGGCCCAACGTTCTCAGTGAATGTCTGACCCTGGTTTGACTTCCCGTAAAAGCACCATAGAGCTCTAAAGTGAAAGGGGCAAAGTTGAATGGTGATGTGCTGGGTCAATTGTAACACAGAGAGTGGTGGGTGTCGGGAACGCTCTGCCGGGGATGTTTGTTGGCAGATACGATGGTGGCATGAAAGAAGCTATTCGACTGGCTCATGGATAAGCTGTGAATGAAGGGATATGGATCACGTGCAGGCAGAGGAGATTAGTTAAACGGCATCATGATGGGCATGGAAATTGTGGGCTGAAGGGCCTGTGCCTGTGCTGTACAGTGTCATATTCATACATATCCAAATCCCTGCCCAGCTGATCAATATGCCACTGTAATTTATTGGACTCTTCCTTCATTCTCTGCAATACCATCTGTTTCAGTGTCAGCTGTAAACTTACTAATCATGTCTTATACACATTCCCATCCACATCGGTGATCTACTACTATCAGCAATGGGTCCAACACCGATCTCTGAGACGCACCACTAGTCACAGGCCTGGACGAGGCGGTGAGGAGGGAATGTGGGAACGGTCAGGGCTGGCAATCTTGCCCTCCTCCCCCCGGCCCATGAGTGCCTCCCCACCGATGGGTGCCCCCCCCCCCCCAACCCGGGGGTCCCCCTCACCATGAGGCTGTGGGCCAGGTAGTTGAAGAGCTTGGCCTTGAGGGTGAAACCCTCGCTCCTGACCACGGCGTAGGGTAGGGCCAGCTCCAGGAAGTAGTGCTTGAAGGTGGTGAAGGAGGCGATGGGCGAGAGGCCGAAGCCAGTCTCCCCGTTGCAGAACACGCTGCCCTTCCACTCCGTGATGGTGTCCGGGATCGTCAGCTCCACCGAGGCCTGGCCCTCTGGCCTGTGACACAGGGAAGACCCATCAACCCATACTCTCCCTGCTTTCCCACCCGTACCAGCTCCCTCAGAGCTGCACCATCCCACCCCTCCCCCCTCCCAACCCCAAACTGGTCTCTGTATCCCCCTGCAGTCCCTCACCACCACCCCCCCCCCCCCCCATCTCCGTATCTCCGTAACCCTCTGCGGCCCATACACCCATCCCCGTCTCTGTATCCCCCTGCAATCCCTCACCCCCCCCCCCATTTGTAAGTCCCCCTTTGCCATTACACCCTTTCCCGTCTATGTTCCACCCCTGGCCACTTCACCATGGCCCGTCTCTGTAGCTCCCTCCATTCCTGCAATCCCATCTTAATAACCCGTCTGGCCCCTACCCCCGCTCCCCGTTTCAAACCCTCTCCATCCCCTACACCCACGATCCCGATCTTTGTGAACCCCTCCCCTCTGCTCTCTCCCCATCTCTAACCCTCACCCACACGGCTCCCTTCGGGTAGTTTACCCAGGTGAGGTGAGGTGAGGGAGGGGGTGAGATCGACAGAACGTGTGTGTTGCGGTGAACCTACCCGACTGGAATCAGGTCCCAGCGCCAAGTCTCGGGGAAGTACTGGCGGACCTGGAGCTGCCTGGGCCCCGTGGAATCTATCGCCACTCCTGACTCCACCATGTACATGACGGTCTCATCAAGTTGTGGCGTTCCTTGTCTTCCTACTGGCGGAGACAATCCCACTGATAATACTGGTTGAGGAGGGAGCATTGCGCTGTGGACGGGGTGGGGGGTATGGGGCGGTGAGGAAGCACCACACTGGGGGGGGGGGGTGCAGGGAGCACATGCCGTGGTGTGGGGGGGGGGGTGAGGGAGCACCACACTGTGGGGGGGGGGAGGTGATGGGAGCACCACACTGTGGGGAGGGAGGTGAGGGGGCACCACTGTGGGGGCGTGAGGGGGCACCACACTGTGGGGGGGGGGGTGAGGGGCTACCACAATGTGGTGGGGGGGGGTGAGGAGCACCACACTGTGGGGGGGGTGAGGGAGAACCACACTGTGGGGGGGGGGGGTGAGGGGGCACCACAATGTGGGGGGGGGGGTGAGGGGCACCACACTGTGGGTGGGGGGGGGGGGTGATGGGGCACCACACTGTGGGGGCGTGAGGGGGCACCACATTGTGGGGGCGGGTGAGGGGCTCCACACTGTGGGGGGGGGGGGTGAGGGAGCACCACACTGTGGGGGGGGTGAGGGAGAACCACACTGTGGGGGAGGGGGTGAGGGGGCACCACACTGTGGGGGCGTGAGGGGGCACCACATTGTGGGGGCGGGTGAGGGGCACCACACTGTGGGGGGGTGAGGGAGCACCACACTGTGGGGGGGGGTGAGGGAGCACCACTGTGGGGGGGGGGGGGAGGGAGCACCACACTGTGGTGGGGGGGGCGGTGAAGGAGCACCACACTGTGGGGGGGGGGGTGAGGGAGCACCACACTGTGGGGGGGGAGTGAGGGGGCACCACACTGTGGGGGGGGGGGGTGAGGGAGTACCACACTGTGGGGGGGGTTGAGGGAGCACCACTGTGGTGGGGGGGGCGGTGAAGGAGCATCACACTGTGGGGGGGGGGGGTGAGGGAGCACCACACTGTGGGGGGGGTGAGGGAGCCACCACTGTGGGGGGGGGTGAGGGAGCACCACACTGTGGGGGGGTTGAGGGAGCACCACACTGTGGGGGGGGGGGGTGAGGGAGCATCACACTGTGGTGGGGGGGTGTGAGGGAGCACCACACTGTGGGGGGGGGGGGTGAGGGAGCACCACACTGTGGGGGGGGGGGGTGAGGGGGCACCACATTGTGGAGGGGGGAGGGCGAGGGAGCACCACACTGTGGGGGGGTGAGTGAGCACCACACTATGGGGGGAGTGAGGGAGCACCACACTGTGGGGGGGTGAGTGAGCACCACACTATGGGGGGAGTGAGGGAGCACCACACTGTGGGGGGGGGGTGAGGGAGCACCACACTGGGGGGGGGGGGTGAAGGAGCACTACACTGTAGGGGGGGGGAGGGGTAACGCCAATGTGTCTCCCAGGCTGGGGGTATCATAGGCACGGATGGTCAGGGGGTCACGGTGGGGAAGGGGCATGACCCGGCAGGGAGGGGGATGCTCCATCACATGGTAGTTCAACGGGGGTCAGAGCGAGGTCAATGAGGGGTGATTAGCTGGGTCAGCAGGTGTCACTACTCACCCCCAAATCCCGCATAGGCTACTCCTCTCCGCGTTTCACAGTTGAGGGGTACCTGGTAGTCCAGGTCCGTGAAGACCTTCAGGCCTAGGTCCTGTGGGGAGGGCAGGCATCAGTGTCTGCCCCAGTCACTGCCCCCTCCGTCACCCCTGCTCCCTCCTCTCTCTCCCACAACTTCTTCACCCTCATTCCTTCCTTATCTCACACTCCGTCCCTCCATCGCACTCTCACCCCTCCCTCCGTCACCCTCATCCCCTCCCTCTGTCGCTCTCACCCTCACACTACCCCTCATACCCTCCCTCACCCCTCCCTGACCCTCTCCCTCACCCGCACTCTCCCCCACCTCCCTCCCTCACACTCTCACCCCCCCCCCCTCACCCTCTCTAACTCACAGTGTTCGCCAATCCCTCTCCAATACTCCATCACGCACCCCTCCCTCACTCCCTCCCTTCACCCCTCCCTCAACCTGCAATTTGAGAGGGAGAAGGTGACCTTGGATGTGCCGACATTGCACTGAGTAAAGGCAGCTGTAAAAGAGGCACTGAACTACACTGGCATGATGGAGGAGCTGGCCAAAGTTGACAGGAAAGGAATCCTGGCAGGAATGACGGTGGAACAGCAATGGCAGGAATTTTGGGGAATAATCTGGAAGATGCAGGATTTTTTCATTTCAAAGAAGAAGATAGATTCTAGGGGGAGAAAGAGACGGCCGTGGCTGACAGGGGAAGCCAAGGACAGTATAACACCTGGGCGGCATGGTGACACAGCGTTAGAGTTGTTTCCTTACAGTGCCCTAGAAAGTGTCAGTTCCATCCTGACTATTAGTGCTGTCTGTACGGAATTTGTACGTTTTCCCCCGACGTGGATTTTCTCCGAGATCTTCGGTTTCCTCCCACACTCCAAAGACGTACATGTTTGTAAGTTAATTGGCTTGGTATAAATATAAAATAATTGTCCCTATTGTGTGTAGGGTAGTGTTAGTGCGGGGTTCGCTGGTCGGCGTGGGCCGAAGGGCCAGTTTCCGCAATGTATCTCTAAACTAAACTTAAAGAGAAGGCATATAACATTGCAAAGGTTAGGGGGAAGCCAGAGGATTGGGAAGCTTTCAAAGAACATCAGAAGGTAACTAAGAAGGCAATATGGGAAGAATAGATGAAATACGAAGATAAGCTATCTAATCATATAAAATATGATAATAAGAGTTCTTTCAGTTCTGTAAAGAGTAAGAAAGAGGCAGGAGTGGACGTTGGACGACTGGAAAATGAAGTGTGTGGGGGGGGGTGATAATAGGCAGTGAAAAAATTGCAGAGGAGTTGAATAAATGTTTTGCGTCAGTCTTCACAGTGGAAGACACCAGCAATATGCGTGATATTCAAGAGAGTCAGGGGGTGGAAGTGAGTGGAGTGGTGTTACTAGGGAGAAGATGCTTGGGAAGCTGAAGGTGGATAAGTCACCTGGACCGAATGGACTACACCCTAGGGTTCTGAAAGAGGTAGCTTTAGAGACTGTGGAAGCATATTTTAGGAAAAATTACAGTCAGGAGTGGTTGCAGATGATTGGAAAATTGCCAATATTACCCTGCTGCACAAGAAGGGAGCAAAGCAGAATAGTGGGAACTGACTTGCAGTTAATAAGCCTCCTGTTGGAAGCCAGAATATCAGCCACAATTGAATGGCGGAGTTGACTTGACATGCCTAATGGCGTAATTATGCTCCTGTTTTACAATGTTCTATAGATTCTGGATCAGTTCCTGTGGATTGGAGGGTAGCGAATGTTATCCCACTTTTCAAGAAAGGAGGGAGAGAGAAAGCAGGGAATTATAGACCAGTTAGCCTGTCATCGGTGGTGGGGAAGATGCTGGAGTCGATTATCACAGATGTAATAGCAGCGCATTTGAATCGGTAAGAGAATCGGTCCAAGTCAGCATGGATTTATGAAGGGGAAATCATACTTGAAAAAGCCTTTGATGAGGATCTGTCTTCTATGTTTCTATGTTTCTATGTTTCTATGTTTCTATGTTTCTATGTTTTGGGGTAAGGGTGAATTGTACAAAGGGACGGGCTTCACCTTAACAGGCGGGGGACCAGCATTCTGGCAGGCAGGTGTGCCACTGCTACATGGGTGGGGGGTGGGGGGGTTATCTACAGGCCTCCAAACAGTAGCCTGGATATAGGATGCAAGTTGCAGCAGGAGTTAAAATTGCATGTAACAAAGGTAATGCCACTGTGGTTATGTGAGATGTCAATATGCAGGTAGATTGGGAAAATCAGATTGGTTCTGGACCTCAAGAAAGGGAGTTTGTAGAGTGCCTCCGAGATGGATTCTTAGGGCAGCTTGTACTGGAGTCTACCAGAGAGAAATCAATTCTGGATTTAGTGTTATCTAGTGAACCAGATTTAATAAGAGAACTCGAGGTAAAGGAACCGCTAGGAGGTAGTGACAGAAATATGATATGTTTTAATCTGCAATTTGAGAGGGACTACGGTAAATCAGAAGTGTCAGTGTTGCAGTTGAACAAAGGAGACTATGAATGCATGAGAGAGGAGCTGGCCAAGGTCAACTGGAAAAGGATCCTAGCAGGAATAACGGTGGAACAGCAATGGCAGGAATTTCTGGGCATAATCCAGAAGATGCAGGATAATTTCATTCCAAAGAGGAAGAAAGATTCTAAGGCGAGTAAGAGGTAACCGTGACTGACAAGTGAAGTTAGGGACGTTATAAAACTAAAAGAAAGGGTGTATAACATAGCAAAGAGTAGCGGGAAGCCAGAGGATTGGAAAACTTTCAAAGGACAACAGTAGGTAACAAAATGGGCAATACGGGCTGAAAAGATGAAGTACGAGGGTAAGTTTGCCACCAATGTGGGTCCCTTGAAGGCAGAAACATATGAAATTATTATGGGGAACAAGGAAATGGTAGAAGAGTTGAACCGGTACATTGATTCTGTCTTCACTTAGGAAGACGCAAACAATCTCCCAGATGTACTAGAGGACAGAGGACCCAGGGAGACAGAGGAAATTAATGAAATTTGCATTCGGTGGGAAGAAGTATTGGTATCAGATTTAAGTATCAGAAAAGACTGATGGGACTGAAGGCTGATAAATCCCCAGGGCCTAATGAACTGCATCCCAGGAGGTGGCTCTAGAAATGGTGGATGCATTGGTGATCATTTTCCAATGTTCTATAGATTCAGGATCAGTTCCTGTGGATTGGAGGGCAGCTAATGTTAGCCCATTTTTCAAGAAAGGAGCAAGAGAGAAACGTATAGACCAGTTAGCCTGACATTGGTGGTGGGGAAGATGCTGGAGTCAATTATTAAAGAAGTAATAATGGTGCATTTGGATAGCAGTAAAAGGATTGATCAAAGTCAACATGGATTTATGAAGGGGAAATCCTGCTTGACTAATCTTCTGGAATTTTTTTGAGGATGTGACAAGTAAAATGGATGAAGGAGAGCCACTGGATGTAGTGTATCAGAAGGTTTTCCGAAAGCCTTTGATAAGGTCCCACACAGGAGATTAGGGGGGGAAATTGGAGCACATGGTATTGGGGTAGGGTATTGACATGGATAGAGAATTGGTTGGCAGACAGGAAACTAAGAGTAGGAATAAACCGTTCCCTGTCAGAATGGCAGGCAGTGGCGTGTGGAGTGCCGCAAGGTTTGGTGCTGGGTCCGCAACTAGTTACAATATATATTAATGATTTAGATGATGGAATTAAAAGTAACACCAGCAAATTTGTTGGTGACACAAAACTGAGTGGCAGTGTGAACTGCGAAGAGGATGCTAGGAGTTTGCATGGTGACCTGGACAGGTTGAGAGAGTGGGCAGATGCGTGGCAGATGCAGTATAATGTAGATACATTTGTGGTTATCCAATTTGGTGACAAGAACAAGGAGGGAGATTATTATCTCAATGGTGTCAGATTTGGAAAAAGAGAAGTGCGACGAGTCTTGGGAGTCCTTGTACACCAGTCACTGAAAGTAAACATGCAGGCACAGCAGGCAATGAGGAAAGCTAATGGCAAGTTGCCTTCATAAAGAGAAGATTTGAGTATAGGAGGAAAGAGACCCTTCTGCAGTTGTACAGGGTCCTGGTGAGACCACAGCTGGAGTATTGTGTTCAGTTCTAGTCTCCTAATTTGAGGAAGACATCTTTGTGATTGAGGCAGTGCAGTGTAGGTTCACAAGGTTAATCCCTGGGACGGCGGGACTGTCGTATGAAGAAAGATTGGAAAGTCTAAGCTTGTATTCACTGGAATTTAGAAGGATGAGAGGGTATATTATAGAAACGTTTAAAATTGTAAAAGGACTGTAAAAGCTAGATGCAGGGAAAATGTTCCCAATGTTGGGGGAGTCCAGAAGTAGGGGCCACAGTTAAGAATAAAGGTAAGGCCATTTAAAACTGCGATGAGTAAAATCTTTTTCACACAGAGAGTTGTGAATTTGTGGAATTCTCTGCCTCAGAAAGCAGTGGAGACCGGTTCACTGGATGCATTCAAAAGAGAGTTAGATAGAGCTCTTTGGGCAAGCGGAATCAAGGGGTATGTGGAGAAGGCAGGAACGGGGTACTGATTGTGGATGATCAGCCATGATCACATTGAATGGCTCGAAGGGCCGAATGGTCTCCTCCTGCACCTATTGTCTATGTATCTTTGTATCTATGTATCACGTGATCTTATGACTCCCACTCCCCCCATTCCCTCTGGCCCTTCCTTTGTGCTCTCTCCCTCACTCCCTCACTCACCCCTCCTTCCTTGCCCCCTGCATCAACCCCCTCGCTCCATCCCTCCACATCTCAGCTTTCTCCTTTTCCCTCCCTTCCGCAGCCCTTGTTCCACGCCTCCCACCACTCCCTGGGTGGTACCTGCAGCAACTGAGCCACGTCAGTGACCGAGTTCTTGTCGTCCAGTGAGAGCAGTGAATCGTCAGTCTCAGGAACACAGTTGTGAGAGTCATAGTCACGCACTGAGTAGGGGTAGTCGTTCAGATCAGTGACCGGCAGCAAGGAGTAGACCTGTGGGGACAGGGGGAGGAACAGAGGGGGGAGAGGGAGAGCATTGCGGAGGTAGGGCACGAGGGGATGAGGGAGGGAGGGAGCGAGCAAGGTGGAGGGAAGGAGGGAGAGAGATGGGGGGGAGTGAGAGATGGGCGAGTGGGAGGAAGAGAGAGGCAGAGAGCATTGAGGGAGGAAGGAGGGAAGAAGAGAGAGATAGGGAGGGAAATGAAGGGGGAGGCGGCGGAGGGGAGAGAGAGTGAGGAAACGGATTGAGAGAGGAAGAGAGGAGTGCGAGAGTGAGGGGAGAGAGAGGGGGGGGGAAATAGGGAGGGAGAGTGAGGGGAGTGGTAGAGAGGCAGGGTAAGGGCAAGTGAGGGAAAAGGAGGGGGAGAGAGGGGAGAGAGAGAGAGATCAACAAGTGTGGGTGAGAGAAATATGAATTACAGCGGATAAAGATCAGGGGCAGGGATCCGGGAAAATTATTCCCCCGCCCTCCCCTCATCCCCCCTGCACCATCCCCCTTCCCTCCCCCTCTCTCCCTCCACCCCATCCTTTCCCCCTTCCCTCCCCCTCTCTCCCTCCACCCCATCCTTTCCCCCTTCCCTCCCCCTCTCTCCCTCCACCCCATCCTTTCCCCCTTCCCTCCCCCTCTCTCCCTTCACCCCATCCTTTCCCCCTCCCTCCACCTCTACCCCTTCCACTCTGCACCCCGAGTGGGGCTGGGCCCCCGTCTGCACCCCAGGGTGGGGCTGGGCCTTACACTTTGTGCCGTGAGCTCCCTCTCGGGTTTGAGGAGCAGCACACTGTGGTCGACGATGCGGAGACCGCAGAGGGAGCCTGGGGCGGCGTCGACGTGCAGCGAGACCTGTCTGCCCGGCAACTCCTCCGGCACGGAGAAACTCAGCTGCACCTGCAATGGGAGAGAGTGCGGTGAGGCAGCGGTAGAGAGCGCAGTGAGGCAGCGGTAGAGAGCGCGGTGAGGCAGCGAGCGGGAGGCAGATGGAGGGGGAGAGGTGGGAGGTAGAGGCGGAGTGGTGTGGGGGCGGGGGGAGGGGGGTGAAGTAAAGAGGCGGGAGGGGTGGTAGGGGAGTGGGGAGAAAGGAAGTTCCTCAGGGGAGTACATCCTTGACGGGGGGAGATTCCTCACCTTGTTGCGGAAGCACTTGTCCATGTGTATGTGTGTGGAGTGGGCCACCATCTCACCACTGGGCAGGGCGGTGAAGACCAGGAGCCGGGCAGTGGGAGCCAGGAGGGCGGGCAGGCGTAGTGGCAGCGTCAGAGCCCCCTGTGGGCCTGGAGGGGAGTCGTTACACAGTGTGATCCCACACCGCCCCGTTACACAGTGTGATCCCACACCGCCCCGTTACACAGTGTGATCCCACACCGCCCCGTTACACAGTGTGTTCCCACACTGTACTGTTACACAGTGTGATCCCACACCGCTCCATTACACAGTGTGATCCCACACCGCCCCGTTACACAGTGTGATCCCACACCGCCCCGTTACACAGTGTGATCCCACACCGCCCCATTACATAGTGTGTTCCCACACTGTACTGTTACACAGTGTGATCCCACACCGCCCCGTTACACAGTGTGATCCAACACTGTACTGTTACACAGTGTGATCGCACACAGCCCCATTACACAGTGTGTTCCCACATCGCCCCGTTACACAATGTGATCCCACACTGTACTGTTACACAGTGCCATCCCTTGGAAACCGTCTGATGCCTAATTATCGGGTTACACAGCCCAAACCCACACTGTCTACCCCAAAACTGTTTCCCACCCTGACTCCAACCTCCCCACCTGTTCCACCCCCTATCCCACCCTGCCTCCCCAGCATAACCCCCCCCCCCCCCACACACACACACACACACACACACACACACACACACACACACACTCTTTACGACCTGCCCACCTTCCTTATCCATCCCCCACCCGATTCCACCCCCCATCGCACCCTTCCCACCCCTCCACCCCAGCCCGTCCCCCTCCCCGTACCGTGCGTCCCCCCGACGATGAGGGGGGTGCTCTCCAGGCTGATGATCTTCCCTTTCGCCATGACCTGTGGGGGGAGAGAGGAGAGACCGAGGCTGAGAGCTCCGTGATGCAGTGGGGGGGGGGGGGGGGGGGCGGTGGGGGGGGGGGGGTGGTGGGGGGGTGTGGTGACAAGGGGTGGGGGGCAACAGGGAGATGTTGATGAGGAGTGCGGTCTTGACCCAGGGGAACGGGGAGGCTCGATTAGTGGGATGAGGACAGGATATCTGCATCATTTTTAACTGAGGTGCGGAGGGAGTCTTCTCTCCGTGGGGGGAGGGGGGAGAGAGATCAACATAGAACAGTACGACAAAGGAACAGGCCCTTCGGCCCACAGGGTCTGTGCCGAACATGATGCCAAGACCAACTCTTATCTGACTGTAGATGAACCATGTGCCTCCATTCCCTGCATAAACACCACGTTGAACCTGTCAGCAACACCCCCTCGACTCCAGCTACGCCTGAAAAACTATCCGTGAAAAACATTCCGACTGTCTACCCTGCGCATGCCTCTCACAGTTTATATACTTCTACCAGGTCTCCCAACAGTCTCCGTAGCTGCAGAGAAAATAATCCGATCTGTTCAACCTCTCCCTATAGCTAATACACCATAATCCCGGCGTAATTGTGTTATCCTCCTCTGCACCCTCTCCAAGGCCTCCACATCCTTCCTGTAATGGGGTGACTGGGACTGCCTAACCAAAGTCCTATAGAGTTGCATTATGACTTCCTGACTCTAATACACAATGCCCCGATCTATGAAAGCAAGCATACCATACACCTTCTTTACCACTCTATGTTTGTGTTGCCACTTTCAGGGTGTTATGGACTTGTACCCCAAGATCCCTCTGTACATCAATGCTGTGAAGGGTCATGGCATTAATTGTATACTACGTTGGTCGTCCAAAAGTTCAACATATCACACTCTAGTTTACAGATACAACGTGGTAAAAGGCCCTTCAGCCCAACCAATGTTCACAAGTTCAAAGTTATCCCAGTTTCACATACTACACACAGGTGGCAATGTACAGAAGCCAATTAACCAACCAACCAACCTGCATGTCTTTGTAATGTGGGAGGAAATCGGAGCAACAGGAGGAAAACTACGCGGTCACAAGGAGAACGTACAAACTCCGTACAGACAGCACCCGTAATCGGGATCGAACCGGGGACTCTGGCGCTCTAGGGCAGCAACTCCACTGCTGCACCACTATGCTGCCTTTATGCAAATTAAACTCCATCTGCCACTTCTCTGCCCAATTCTGTAGCTGATGTACATCCTACTGTATACATTGACAGTTCCGTGACCCCAACTGTTTATGTTTACGTGCAACTCATTATATATATATATCACAAACAGCAGAACTCCACTGGTCACAGACCTCAAGCCACAATATCTTTCTTCCACCACAACCCTCTGTCCTATGAATAAACCAGTTCTGAATCCATCCTACTAAGTCACCGTGAATTCGTACATCTTAATCTTCTGGATCAACCAAACATGTGGGACCTTCTCAAAAGCCACTAAAATCCATGTACACAACATCTACTGCCCTACCTTCATCAATCTCCTTTCTCACCCCCTCAAAAAACTCAATCAAGTTCATGAGACATGACCTGCTACATACAAAGCTGTGCTGGCTATCCCTACTTAGCCCATTCTCTTCCAAATATGAGTACATCTTATATCAAATAATTCTCTCCAATAGTTTCCCTACCACTGATGTGAGGCTCACCGGCCTATAGTTCCCTGGATTCTCTCTACTCCTTAAACAAGGGAATAACATTGACGACTCTCAAGATCCCTGGGACCTCACCTGTGGCTAGAGAAGAAACAAAGATCTTCATCAAGGCCCCCACAACCTCTTCTCTTGCCTCCCTCTATAACCTGGGATAGATCCCATCAGTCCCAGGGGACTTATCCACCTTATTGTTCTTCAAGAGCCTCCGCACCACCTCCTCAATCTCAAGCCCAAGCATATTTGTATTCTCCACACTGATTTTGCTGAACTCCAAGGCCTTCTCCTCAGTGAATACAGATACAAAGTACTCATTTAATACCTCACCTACATCCCCCAACTCCACAGATTCCCTCCTTTATACTTGATGGGTCCTACCTTCTCCCAGGTCACCCTACTGTTTTGAACGTATGTAAAAAAGCCTTGGTATTTTCCTTAATCTGGCTCGCCAATGACATTTAATTGGCCCTTCTAATCGCCCACTTGAGTTCTTTCCTACAAGCCTTAAATTCCTCATAAGCCCCATCCGATGCCACCTCCTTAAAACTGACATTCGCTTCCTTTTCCTACCCGATCAAGTTTACAACCTCCTTGGTCATCCATGGTTCCTTTACCTTGCCATCCATATCCCTCCTCATTACTGGAACATGCTGATCCTACACTTTGATCAGCTGGCCTTTAAACAACTACCAATCTACCCTCCTGCGCTCCTGCCTAATGACATTGCAATCTGTCTTGCCCCAATTAAGTACCTTCCCCCAACATCCAGACCTGTCCCGAATCAAAACACTCTTAAAATGTATGGAGCTTTGGTCACTATCTCCAAAATGCTCTTCCACCATAAGACCATTCACCTGACCAGGCTCGTTTCCCAACACAAGATCCAGTATAGTCCCTCCTCGAGGCGGACTATCCACACACTGTTTAAGGAAAACTTATTGGATGCACTGAACAAATTCTGCCCCGTCTAATTCTCTTGCCCTGATTAAGTCCCAGTGAATATTGGAGAAGTTAGTCACCCACTACAACCCTGTGGTTCTTGCCTCCTTACATAATCTGTCTACTTGTGTGATGCTCTATCTCCCACTAGAGTTGGGTGGCCTATAATATAATCCCAGAGTAATTGCTCCTTTCTTCTTTATGAGCTCTACCCATTCCACCTCAGTAGATGAACCCTCCAGTACGTCCTCTCTGAGTGCCGCCGTCACAGTCTCCCTGATCAGTAGTACAACTCCTCCACCTCTTTGTTCCTCCCTGTCGATCACGTCTGAAACATCGAAACCACGGAACATTGAGCTGCCGATCGCGACCCTCCCACAACCACGTTTCCACAATGGCCACAACATCATAGTCCCAAGCACCGATCCAGGCTCTACATCCAACTGCTTTCTCCACGACTCCTTGCATTGAAATAAACACAATTCAGCCTATCAGCCTCACCTCTCCCTGCCTGTCCCTCCCTCCATAAGACTTTCTGGTCAGAACCTCTACCTCCCATCACTCCACCAAACTTCTGACCCACTTTGCTGGTTTCCTCTGCGGAAATAAAGTTGGTTTTAAAATTGAATAGGCGGGAAATCTAAAGAAGCCGGCTTCTGGGCAAGAAACTGACTCGCTTGCCAGCTCAACACTCTGCCCTTAAATGTCCCCAGATTCTGAATGAATTTTAGTGTACATTATTAACATTGAGGTTTCAGGGTACTTGGAAGCACAGGATAAAAAAGGCCAAAGTCACCGTGGTCTCGTCAAGGGGAGATCTTGCCTGATGGATTGGTTGGATTTCTTTGAGGATGTAACAAGCAGGATAGACGAAGGAGAGTCAGTGGATGGTGTTTACTTCGATTTTCATAAGGCTTTTGATAAAGTGCCACACGTGAGGCCACTAAACAAGATAGGAGCCCATGGTATTAGAGGCAAGGTACTAGCATGGATAAAGGATTGGATGACTGGCGGAAGGAAAAGAGTGGGAATAAATGAGGCCTTTTCTCGGATTGGCTGCCGGTGACTTGTGGTGCTCTGCAGGGGCGAGTGTTGCGTGCTCTACTTTTCACGTTATATGTTAATGATCTGGATGATGGAATTGATGGCTTTGTGGCCAAGTGTGTGGATGATACGAAATTAGATGGAGGGGCAGGTAGTATTGAGGAAGCTGGGACATGTTACGAGAGAGGGCGGAGAAGTGGCAGATGGAATACAGCGGATCAAAGTGTGGACATGTATTTTGTAGAAGGAATAAAGGCATAGTCCATTTTCTGAAAAGGCAGAAGATTCAGGAATTGGAGTTGCAAAGGAACTTGGGAGTGTTTGTACAGGATTTCCAAAAGTAAATTTGCAGGTTGAATCAGTAGTAAGGAAAACAAATGCAATGCTAGCATTTATTTAGTGGGGACTATAATATAAAACCAAGGATGTAATGCTAAGGTTTTATCAGGTGCTTGTGAGGCCACATTTGGAATATTGGGAGCAGTTACCTGAAGGACGTGCTGGCGTTAGAGAGGGAAGGGTGGTTAGAGAAGGTGGTTTACGAGAATGATCCCAGGGATAATTGGGTTACAGAGCTGCCAACTCTCATGCATTGTGCGTGAGAATCACGCATTTCGCCAAATTTACACGCTCTCACGCTGATCCCAGACTTTCTCATGCTCTGTCGTAAGCAATTAAAACATAGAAACATAGAATCATAGAAAATAGCTGCAGGAGGAGGCCATTCGGCCCTTCGAGCCAGCACCGCCATTTATTTTGATCATGGATGATCGTCCCCAATCAATAACCCGTGCCTGCCTTCTCCCCATATCCCTTGATTCCACTAGCCCCTAGAGCTCTATCTAACTCTCTCTTAAATCCATCCAGTGACTTGGCCTCCACTGCCCTCTGTGGCAGGGAATTCCACAAATTCACAACTCTCTGGGTGAAAAACGATTTTCTCACCTCAGCCTTAAATGGCTTCCCCTTTATTCTAAGACTGTGGCCCCTGGTTCTGGACTCGCCCAACATAGGGAACATATTTCCTGCATCTAGCTAGTCCAGTCCTTTTATAATTTTATATGTTTCTATAAGATCTCCCCTCATCCTTCTAAACTCCAGTGAATACAAGCCTAGTCTTTCAAATCTTTCCTCATATGACAGTCCCACTATCCCAAGGATCAATCTCGAGAACCTACGTTGCACTGCCTCAATCACAAGGATGTCCTTCCTCGAATCAGGAGACCAAAACTGTACGCAATACTCCAGATGTGGTCTCACCAGAGCCCTATACAACTGCAGAAGAATTCTGTGATCGAAGATAATTTGAAAACTAATATCAACTGCATGGGCTGCGGTTGTTGGAGAGTCGGGGCGGAGGAAGGGATGGAGCGGCGGGAGCAGATGCGGACGGGGAGTCGGCGCTGGCTAGTGTTTGTGGGGCTGGTGAGTCGCTCGCTGCAGCTCCGGCCATGGAATAGCCTCAGTGCAAAAGTCCCGGGCGTTCGTCGGAAGCGTTGCGCCGCTGTCGTGAGAGTCTCTGTGCCGAATTCGCCCTGGTGACCAGCATGGACCAGGCTGTGGCTCGGTGCATCCTGGAGGACAACCAGTTGCTGCTGGAAGTATGTACCAAGCACTGGGTAGAGGCTGTGGAAGGTAGTGGCCTTCAAATGGGGGTGGTTGGTAAAAGCATCCTGCTTGCCTGCTAGATTTCCACTCACTGTAACTGCAGGAAAAATGTTTCTGATGTTGGGGATGTTCAGAACCAGGGGTCACAGTTTAAGAATAAGGGGTAGGCCATTTAGGACTGAGATGAGGACAAACGTTCTTCACCCCCATTTAGGACTGAGATGAGGACAAACGTTCTTCACCCAGAAAGTTGTGAATCTGTTGAATTCTCTGCCACAGAAGGCAGTGGAGGCCAATTCACTGGATGTTTTCAAGAGAGATTTAGCTCTTGGGGCAGGCAAAATCAAGGGATATGGAGAAGTGGCGAGATATCCGGAAGTGGCGGCGCTGCCCTGGCAGCAGCGGCTCACCTGCAGTCCGTTTGTTTTTGCTTTTTTGTGTTGTTTTTTTCGTTTTGGTTAGTCTAGTTTTTGGTTTTTAGTTTGTGTTTTTGGGGGGGGGGGGGGGTTGAACCAGGGCTTGCTGTCTCTCCCTGCGGGGGGAATGCGATTTTTTGTCGTATCCCCCTTCTCTGCCTCCGTCTGCGCTGAGGCCTAATGGCGGAGCTGGTGACCTCGAGGCTCAGGAGGCAGAGCCCGCCAGGACTCGCCCTGAGCTCGCTGACGTGACGACGGTCGGGCTCGGGGCTGGAACAGGGCTTCCGTGAGGGGCTGTGACGATCCCGTGAGGGCGGCCAGCACGAGGGAGGAACGGTGCTCCCGTCGGAGTGGCCGAGCTCGGGGAGGTACGGCGCTCCCAGCCCGAGGGAGGTGCGGCGCCCATGTTGGGGCGGCCCAGCCCGAGGGAGAAGCGGTGCCCAGTCGGGGCGGCCCAGCCCGAGGGTGGAGCGGCGCCCAGTCGGGGCGGCCCAGCCCGAGGGAGGAGCGGCGCCCAGTCGGGGCGGCCCAGCCCGAGGGAGAAGCGGTGCCCATGTCGGGGCGGCCCAGCCCGAGGGAGGAGCGGCGCCCATGTCGGGGCGGCCTGGCGCGAGGCTGAGACGGTGGCGGTACTCACGTGAGGGCGGTCCGGCTCGGGGCTGGAGCGGTGGTCCGGTGGCTGGGACGGCGTTCTGGTGGCGGTGACCTGAGTCCGAGGTTCGGCCGCGAGGCAGCGGCTGCGTCGGCGGGACTGGTGGACAGCAGCTTCGACCACCACGGGCCGCGGTGATTGAGCCGCGGGACTGTTTTTAACATCGCCCGGTGGGGTATCGCCTCAGCGCAGAGAGAGAAGAGGAGGGAAGAGACTGCAGACCTAAGACTTTTGCCTCCATCACAGTGAGGAGGTGCTAGGTGGACTCACTGTGGTGGATGTTAATATGTGTTTATTGCTGTTTTTTATTGTATTGTATGTATGACTGCAGGCACGAAATTTCGTTCAGACTTCGGTCTGAATGACAATAAAGGAAACCCTGTAACCCTGTAACCCTGTAAAAAAACAGGAAAGGGGTACTGATTGTAGATGAACAGCCATGATCATATTGAATGCGATTGCTGGCTTGAAGCCCGAATGGCCTATTCCTGCGCCTATTTTCTATATTTCTATGCTTGAGTATATGGCAATAAAACTCGACCACTTGATTTTGAAGCATTCATGCATGGTGGAGGTATAATGTAGTCATAGAGTGATACAGTGTGAAAACAAGCCCTTCGGCCCAACTTGCCCACACCTGCCAACATGTCCCAGCTACACTACCTGCTTTTGGTCCATATCCCTCCAAACCTGTCCTATCCATGTATCAGTCTAACTGTTTCTCAAATCTTGGGATAGCCCCTGCCTCAACTAACTCCTCTGGCAGCTTGTTCCATTCACCGACCACCCTTTGTGTGGAAAAAGTACCCCTTAAAAAGTTACCTCTTAAAATTGCTTCAAACTAAAAACATTGAAATCATACTTCTACAATGCACTAATACATGATTTTAATACATCAAATTTCAAAAAGTCCCTACCGTGGGAGGGAGTTCATCCCCCTCCCACCCTCTCCCCCACTCGGTCGCTCCACTCCCTCGCCGGGTACGCCCAAGTCCAGTGATCAGAGATCGCTCAGCTCCCCCACTTTCAAAAACGCTTCGTGGCCCCTGGTACAGATGGAGAGCACTGCCAGATGTGAGCGGAGAACTGTGGCAAGATGTCCGTGATGTCTGGATCCCAATGCTCAGCTCTTCGTGCTTTGGAGTTGGCTAATGTTATTGATTAACCTGATTTGTAATTAGTTGACAAAACCTTAATTTATTAATCTGGAATATCCAGGGGGATGGGATAAGTATAATATTAAAATGACATGCAAAGTGTCAGGCTGTCTGTCGCAACATACAGCCCCATTATTTCTTTCAGTTAAATATTGGGAAGGTAGCACTATTGTCATTTGCCACTCAACTATTATGTTTGTTTACCTCACTGACTATTTCTAAACCACCCCCTCCCCCAAATTATTTTGACAGGTTGAATAGAAATGTCCCCAATCTCATTGTTTTATTAATTGAACACGTAGATAACATACAGCCCCA